>NW_026866305.1:0-103639 GCF_026571515.1 Ruditapes philippinarum | reverse complement strand
TTAATGGTGATTTTTAAGTGAAAATTTGTTAAGACATTATAGGAATGATATTTATCAAAGGAGGTCGGGCATATAAAAGCAGTATTTTGGCATATATTGAGGATTTTATGCCAGAGCTTCCTATCGGGGGCATTAAGTCACTTCAGTGACAGCTCCTGTTGAAGAATTTGTTTCCGGGTGGATTAAAATGCAAAATAGGTACGGAATGGCAACCGTAAATCACTGACTATGAAATAAGCCATAATGAAAAGTCCAAATGAGTGAGAATCTAACAAAGCGTGTACTACGACATGTACCTACTTAGACTGATACTTGCTGGGTCTGCTACAACCACCGCCGCCAGCACCACCACTTCTACAACTCCTATTACAACTAATTGTAATACTACTAAAAATGATTGATGATAAAAATTATAACATCATACAATCTGTTAGAACTTTCTCCATGACTTCGACAAATACGCTGTCTGTTGTAGTCTTGAATATCACAATTTTATTAAAACTTATTTAACGAAATAATAAGCCATCGTATGCAAAATGGGAAGACTATCTCGACAAAATTTAAAACGAAAATAGCGGAATACACTTTAGGCATTGCGCAAACTTTTTTCGCATCAACTTAAATGTATTATGGTAATGCATCAAAAGTTTATGCGAGAAGGTGAAATGAATTAGGTGTTGCGTCATAATCTTTTTCGAGAAAGTGAAATGCATCATGTATTGCCCCTTCATTTTTTTCGAAAAACACCTTTTATTTTAATTTTTCGTCAAAATATTAATCGTTTATGTGTAATGTTTCTGTTTTTGCAAGAAAAAATTTGGCCAATTAACTCAAATCTTCTCGTTTATTTCGAATTATTTTTTGCGAAAACACTAAAGATATCATGCCTTTGCACCTTAGTTCTTTCGACTTGCGTAAATCTTCTCACAAAAGATCGCGTAAGAGGTGACCCTTTGAAGCTTCCGTACTTGAGCAATAAATTCAGATCAATATTGTTTTTCCTTTCTCACGTTACCAGGCCATTTGATAAGTATAAAATATGGTATAAAATTGGCACTAAATGCGTTTTTGAATTTGCGTTATTACGCCTTTTGGTTCGCGTTTACTACGCCTTTATTCGCGTTACTACGCCTTTTTGATTTCGCGTTATTACCCTTTTGGCTTCGCGTAATAACGCCTTTATTCGCGTTACTACACCTTTTGATTTGCGTTATTACGCCTTTTGGTTCGCGGTTACTACGCCTTTATTCGCGTTTTACTAGCGACCCTTTTGTTTTGCGTTATAACGCCTTTTGTTTCGCGTTATAACGCCTTTTGTTTCGCGTTATAACGCAAATAAAGGCGTTACTACGCCTTTCGATTTGCGTTATTACGTCTTTTGGTTCGCGTTACTACGCCTTTAATCGCGTTATTACGCCTTTTGATTCGCGTAATTACGCCTTTATTCGCGTTATAACGCCTTTGCATTTTTATTTTTTATTTCATTTGACACTATTAGGCTTTCGTAATAAGGCTTTCGTAGTACGTTTTCTTACGTTAGTTAGAGAAAAAACTCGTACTATATTCATTATTTGTTTTCGCCGAAAGATCTTGATCAAAATACTTGAAACGGATATGGTTATTTTTTTTTTAACTTTAAAAATGTATTTCCTTTATGAACGGGTGGGTATGAATGTTTAAACAAATTCACATTAATTTTACACCAGACAAAAGATGTAAATCTTTCTTTCAAGCCTTCATTTTTGAAAAGAATTAATGAAAAAATGTTTATGTTTACTACCGCAATTTGTTTGTTATCAGTTTAAATAACAGGATTATATTTTTCTGATACTGAACTATCATATAATCTATACACTAAAAAATAAGTAGGGTGGCAACCACATCTTACAAATGAACACAACTTTTTTTTTAAATTATGGTTTATAATTTGCACGAAATAATATACCCGTGAATTTCCCAGAAAGTCGTAAAGATTTACTGATATTCTTTTTAAGAAATGTGACACAATGTCTTAAGGCATATGTTGCACTTTTAATAGTAAAAAAAAACGTTATATATGTTTCCAAGTAATGGCAATCCAAATTGATGACTGATGTTTTTTTTTCTCCAGATCTGTGCTCGATAAAACAAACTATCAATTAGTTACTAAAGTAGCGGTTTATTACATCGTGTATCGAAGTCATGCCATTTTTAATCATCTAACTTCCTTTATTTAAATTTTCATTTTAATGTAAATGTAGGCATAACATTCAACTAAAGCTCAAATGCTCGATTAAATTAGGGGAACTTCAGATCAGATTTCAGATCATTTTCAGACACCCCCACTCTGAGAGATGTCGAGGGATTGCAGAGCTTAGGCCTCAAACACTCAGTTGGTGATTATTCAATCATGGCAAAAAATATTTTCGAAATTTTGCTAGAAGAGCCTGGTAGTCATAGATTAACACAAAAAAAGGTATTTTGGTAAGTTACTATTTTTTGTAATTGAAAGAACGTACTATACAAAACTTTAAAAGAAAATTTATATCATTTTTGGTGAAAAGATGAAGGAAAACAATAAATTTTTTTACTTTTCGTTCAATATTAATTTTTTAAGCACATTATTTTTGTCATTTTCAGTTTATCACTGGTTTTTACAGTGAAATTAGTAATTTACTTTTTAGATCAAAATGAAAACCTTCCTATGATAAACCAATGTGAAATCCATATTTCAAAAGATCACAAACTATACAGATACCTATAATCTGAACCAAACATAGGTCAGTATTAATTGATATTATCATTGAACTGTATTCTACAACCCATCATAATATTCAAACCAAATTGATACACCTTTTCATGAACTACATGTACTTCATTTCAAATAGATATTTAACTTTTTATTGTGACATCATAAACGTTACATTTAACTGAATGATTACAAATAGCATTAATTTATA
This sequence comes from Ruditapes philippinarum, assembly GCF_026571515.1. NCBI lineage: Eukaryota > Metazoa > Mollusca > Bivalvia > Venerida > Veneridae > Ruditapes > Ruditapes philippinarum. The sequence goes on along the minus strand of NW_026866305.1, from coordinate 100,700 downwards.
AGATTAAAAATTTAATTTAAAAACTGAATTTACAATGTTTCGAAAAAAAACAAAACATTTTTCATTACATTTTACTTTTTTATTTTTTAGTTTCAATTCATCCTTCAGCAAATTGAAAATAAAAAATAGTTATCCTCTAAAGGATTTTTTTTGCCCCCTTCCCCCAACATTGCAACATGCTGAGAAAATCTACAACATATTTTATAACAGTTAAACGAGGAAACTTAGGTATTGACTGCAAAAATAAATTCTCAACTAAGTTAAACAAATATGTATTAAAATATTCAAGTAATTTTTTTTTTTTCAAACATGTGATCTCTGTGCCAATAAAATACAGAATGACCAAAATGTCCAGAAATAAGACAAGATTTTTACCGCCAAAGATATAAGCGACCAATAAAACTTTTTTATTGCTGACGTAAACCATGAATAAAATTAGACTTAAGACAAAAACTTTTGTAGGGTAAACTTCATTCAGCACCATAATTAAGCTTTTTTTTATTTTTCAATGTATTATAAAAATTTTTTTAAAAAATAAATAAATAAACATGGTACGTTATGCTATGTTATGTCATCTTATAAAGACCTCTGCCCATCCGCCAAACAAGAGATGAACAACTGGATGACATCAAATAACTGGTTTTGATATGGGAGTACACTACGGCCAACTAAGCATGAAACTGACATGATAATATACAGCCTGTATGTTCTTTCAATGTTAGGGCCACATTCAAATTAGGTCAATACATATAAAGAATACTGTAAACAACAAAGGCCATCTCCGCAGTTACGTCTCGTTAAAACGATATTATCTCATTCTGTCCATATTCTTCCGTATATCCTGTCACTATAATATTGAACAAGAGCTGTCGCTGTGACAGCAACGCTCGACTATTCTTAAAAGTAAAGGAGCCTTGATAATGTAAAATTTTGTAAGTTAACAAAAGGGCAATTTTTTTTCTTTAAAATCCATTACAGTTAATGAGACGGAGTCGTCATTATATTCAAAGAACGGTAAAATTTTCAACATTTTAATGTCGGAGTAATAAAATAGGAAAAAATCTGATGTGGTATGCAAATTTTAACAAAATCAAAAAGTTGAAAAAGAGCTTTTATTCTGTAAAAAATTTTCATAGATTTCCTCCTCCTGTCTACAGTTAAAGCATGCTGATGATGAACAAGAAATGCTAATTTAAAAGCCATATGCCCCAATGGATTTTTGAAATATTTGAATGTTAAAAAAAAACCTAAACGTATTTTCGAAAAAGGGGCATAATTCTGTCAAAAAACTTGATTTTTTTTTTTAAAATACCCTTCTTCTAAGGTTGGGGGGCATAATTGTAACAAGTGTGCAAAATTTCAAAAGCCAATATCAATGATTTTTAAAAAAAATTTGAGTATTAAAAAACTTTAAGTAAAGCTAATCGAAAAGGGGATCTTCTGTCAAAATCTTGATAAGTTACCTCTCCTTCTACAGTTGGGGTATGATGGGAACAAATGCAAAGTTTCAAAGTTATATGTCAATGGACTTTGAAAATAATTGAGGAATTACAAAACCGTGGTTCGCTATGTGTGTGTAGTTAATGCTTTATAAAAAAGTGGTTACGCCGACGCCGACGCTTGAGTGACTACAATAGCTCTCACTTATTCTTACCGAATAGTCGAGCTAAAATCGATGAATACAATTTTAAAGTAAATTCTTGTTTACCTACTGTTATCGGTCCGGAACTAATTACTTTATGATGTGACGTCATGGAAGAAAAGTTTATTGCGAATTTTTCCCCCTATTAATGAAATACGGAGTAATATATATGCAGCAATATAATTATAATGTTCCGGTCCACGTTACATTATAGGATGTCACATTTGTAAATAATTATGCTTGTATAACTCAGTGTCAGTGTAAAAACAGATTTATTAGTTTATTAAGCATAAAATGTTAATATTAAGATGTAATGTGCATTTAGTGTTTAAAAGTATATTTTGCCCAATAGGATTGCAGTATTTTAAATTAATTTACTTTGGTAAATCGGCAAACTGTTATTCAGTCTAGTTCATCGACTGAATATAAAAATATTTTAAAACACAAATTTAAAGCTGTTTGAAATTTATAAGTACGTATAAAAATAAAAATAAACTTTAACCTATAAATGAAATAAACTCCCGACAAAATTGCAAAGGAACTGCGTTGGGAAAAAGCAACAAAATAAACAACAAAACTTTGTTAATCCCACGTGTTTTTTCTTCTTTTTTCTTTTTATCTTTCTTGAATAATTTACTTTTTACTGTATAAGTTAATCGTGCCCCTGACTTTAAGTGAAAATATAGCTTTACACTAAAGCATTATCCAATAACAATTTCACTAAAAATAACCATCTCTTTGATTTTCAGATATAAAGGTTTTTTTTCCTAATAATAAAAACATTTTTAATATGCAATTTACAGATGGTAAAGTTGCATTGAAATAGAATTTTTATTTTTAATTTATTCATCTACACCTGTTTAGAACTACTAAAATTTATTTAAAAACATATGATTCACATTCGTGTTTTTTCCCCTTTCTTTTTAAACGCCATATTCTAAGAAACGCTTGAAAGTTTTTAACGTAAACACGCTTTTCTCACTATTCACCTTGATACATGTTTTTTTTACTTGTCACTACATTGCGAGTAAAATGATACTTTATTTTCCTTTAAATCCGGTATCTAAGTTTCTACATGGTTAAAGGTTTGAAAACAATGTTCTGTCCTCTTTAGTCGAAGTTACACAGCTCTAGACATTTTTTGTTGAAATTAAACTACAGAAAATTTTAACTCCATGTTTATTTTTATGAATATTATGGTTTAATCGTATCAAACATAAAAGTTATGAATTTAAAACACATTACAGATTTATGAGCTTCTTCTTGATTCGTGAAACATTCTTTTAAGATGGACACTAACTGACACTGCTGTTGGTGCTTGTGTTTTATTGTCCGTGTAGTCGTTACCAAGGCAACCTGCCGGAAACCTAATATTATTAGTCTCAAAGTGACATTATAAGTAACATTCTACATCTTAGTCTATTTTAGGCTTGTACTTTCCACATACGTATTTAAATTTCTTTCTTTTTTTTCTTTTTTTGGGGGGTGGGGGGGGGTGGGGGGTTTGTTTTGTTTTGTTTCTTTAAATTTATATTGTGTTGACTTGCCTCCAGATTCATGTTAATTTTCATGAAAATTTTAAAAAATGTTTTTAAAAGTTAATATTATAAAGTGAACAAAGAAGGTTATAGGTTATTTATTTAAACATTGCAAACAGTACTTGCAATCCACGTAAATTAACAAAAAGAGATCAAAATAAGCAAAAATAATCTTTCATGCGATAGTGACGCAGTAGAAATAAGGTGATAAATACTGCAAAATCAGCCCTTAGTCGCACATAACATGTAAATTATTTCTTAAATCTTTATATTTTTTTCTAAAAATCTTCTCAACTTTAATTTTCTTGAAATATTTTAGCTCATCTGGAGGCATGCAGCTTTTATGCCATCTTTATTACACTTATTAATCAAATTAAAACAATTCGTGCCAGTTATATTATTAAAGACAACACAACACCTGAACAAGTTATCATAAGAACTCCATCCTTCGTGTAACACTTCCTCCCCCGTGATACATGTATATGATCCGCACCATGACAAAACAAACATAATGGGTTTGCGCAGTCTTATCAGGGCTTACAACTATATAACAAGTAGAGAAACTTTCCCTCGGAGCGTGCACGTCGCTGAGAAGGCACAGGGCATCGACAGAAGATTTACAGCTTGGCTGGTAGCAAACACAACTCAACTCAATAGGAGCCCCCCGTAGGCTGTAACAACGGGATCGCTACTTCGTCAACAACTGCGGACCAGCTGCCGGTGTCCTGACTTATACCGAGGGGAGTGGCCCCACAAAGTAGGCTGAGACGAGGAGGATGGTGTGCTAGGGTGCGTGAGCCCCTAGTACAGATAGACGGCTTGTAAGGTAGGCCTTTTGCTAGCACCAACAGCCATTTTCAGGGCTAACCTTTCATATTGTCACAGGTTACTGTACACTTAAGTTCTCATTGACCGCCGTACAGTAACCTACTTCTGGCTCAAAATTCATATCTTTGGCTAATACTCCATGGAAATTGCATGGAGGTAAACTATCACCACTTTTCACTTCAACATTAACTCTTTAATAGCATGACTGGTGACCGTACTCGACAGCGAAAGCTGCATTTTGTGCCCGAAAGGACGGATGAACCCTCATTAAGCATTAACTACACACACATAGCGAACAGCATGTATTCTGATCAGAATGCGAGGATGCGCAGGCTGGTCTGGATCCATGCTAGTCGCAAACAAATTATTTTAGTTTGTCATGACGCGGCTCATATAGTACAGTATATTTAGTATTTCATGAAAATAAACATAACGTTAAAGCATAGTATTTCATAAATGTTTATTGAAAATCTAATCATATATAAATTGTGTCATCATTAGGTCATAGAATCTACTATTTTGTCTACGAAGTTTGCATGTCCGTTTTTCAAAGTGACAAAAATTATGGTGGCTGATTTATGCCATTCGTGTTTTCGCCCCGCGCCCCCGCCATTTTAACTTGTTAATTCTCGACTTTTCGCTTGGCGGGGTCTCGTGACGAAAACACGCTAATTAGCGGGGTCGCGGGGCGAAGTTTTATTTCATTAAACTTCGCCCCGCGCCCTCGCCGTTTTAGTTCTTAATTCTCGCTGAGGCGAAGATTTATTTGTTAAACTTCGCCGCGCGCCCCGCTAATTAGCGTGTTTTCGCTCCGCGACCCCGCCATTTTAACTTGTTAATTCTCGACTTTTCGCTTGGCGGGGTTGCGGGACGAAAACACAAATGGCACAAATCAGCCACCATACAAAATAAATACTGTGGGTTAATTTTAGGGTCTCTTTTAAACACATACAGTCAATTTTTTTTAAATGAACTTATAACATCGATCATTGTAATGATCAGTTCTAAATTCCTAATATTTCACCACATTTACGTTCAGTGGAAAGCAGTGCAAACTGAAAACAACAACAACAATTAAAAAAAAAACGATAACAAAAAAAGACAAAAACAAAAAACAAACCAGAAAATATAAACAAACAACAACAACAATAAAAAACAATATTAAGTGACGGACAGACATCCCATCTGAACTTAGTACTCTGATTTTTACTATAGCATTAAAAACAAAAGTGCCGTCATCAGACAGTTAACTGACACATAGTAAAAATGTTTCCCTCACTTTAACGAGAAATTTGTCCTCGTTAATTCATATGCAAATTTGAATTACTTTAAAGGACGTTACTCTTTTTCTGATAATATTTACCTTTCTATGAAATAGGATATGGTTGAATGGATGCGCACTGCTTATAAACACAGCTTACAACCGTCGTAATCATTAGCGTTTCTCATTTAGCACGATGTCTAATGATACTGTTTTAAGTAAAGATTGTTATGTGGGGGAATCTGAACATATCTATAATACGATGTATCGTAACAAATCAGCTTTAAAACCGGTTCCTATAAGCTGGTGGGAAGTTCATCGCAGACCTATATTCAAAAGCTCCAAATTCGCTCTGGTTGCTGCACTTACCTTAGTACTTGTGATTGTTGCGTGCAGTTTTTCGATTGGATATTTCATAAATAAATCCGCATGCGACAAAAGTACAAGACAGCATTTAACCGGACCGTCTGGTACCCAGTTACCACGATTTCCAAATATTGTTTCCGCAAAAGACAATGGGAAAGAAACTTCGACAGCCGTTGAACATCAGAAGAAAACCATGGCAACTGAAATGACTACTCGAACAAATGAAACTACCACCCGGACCAATGTATCTAATAATACACCTGCACCGCCCATCAAAGGTACATGTACATTTTATTTCAATTGCTAAAAAAAATCATTTATTTAAAAATATCGATATCATGAAAATGATTAGTAAGCATTAACCATATTGTAAGGATACTGGGTCGGATAAGAATGCTGATTTTAGAACACAATTTTATGTCAGTTTTAAAGCTGCACGCCTCCAGATGAGCAAAAATATTTCAATAAAATTAAACCTGAGAAAAACTTATTAAGATTTTACAAAAAGTAAAAAGATTCAAAATTCTAGAAATAGTTTGAATGTTATGTGTGATTATTGACCTATTTTTTAGCATTTATAACTATATATTTACTGCGTTACTAACGCAGTAAGGGCTATTTTTGTACATTTTGACCTCTTTTTGGTAACTAACATGGATTGTAAGTGCCATTGATAATGTCTAAATTGCATTATTTTGGAAACCTTTACAATATTATACTTTTAAGTACATTTCAAATTTTCATGAAAATTAGCATGAATCTGGAGGCGTGCTGCTTTAAAATACACTTTGATTGTTTTAGGCATGAATTTCATGCTCAATACGACTCGGCAGAAAGTGATATCCAACATGACGACATTAAGTACTTCACCGATCAATCACAGGTGCTTTGTGCATGTGTCTGTGCATTTATCATAACACATCTTTATATTCTTTGTGACTACAAAATAATTATAATAATCTTGACGTCAAGTTCATGACACCAAAAAACAGCATGCTTGCAGGGTATGAAGGTGATAATACTGATCAAAATAAACGCAGAAGTAAAGCCATGTGTTATTACATAAAATGTTATTTCAGTTCAATGGTTGCTTATTTGCAATATGTATAGGTTAAAGTTTATAAGTACGTAATTACAAAATTAAATTGGTCAGGCGCGGCGCAGCGTACATAAATTTTAACCAGCTTAGTGTTTTAAAATGTTTTTATAAACAGTCGAATTACTAGACTGATTACAGTTTGCCTATTTACCAAAGTAAATGTGTTACGATTAATTTGAAATCCTATTGGACAAAAATAATTCCAGGAGGGACATATGTTATTTTTTTTATTATACTTAATGTATTTTTTTTATGTCATTATCATGGGAGAGAACTAGAACATAACGTTTACTTAAGTTATATATAGGTTAATTTAATTGCCCCTGCGCAATATTGCAAATTAAATAAAAAATGACATGATAGATCCAAATAACACCACGCGAAGTCACATTAGGCTGTATAGTAAAACGTGTACGCGAGGTATACTAAAACATATAATAATTGTTAAATAAAATGTACCAAGCTCTGTTATTAGTTGTACCATGACTGTAATGCATCCATGGGCGTAATACCTTATGTAATAAAAGAATAAATTGCTACTACTAAACTACAACTGTATCTTCTACAGAAGTTGTAAAAAGTTATTCTTCAAAAACATCCTGTATGGTATCTTTATCAACGAAAGGCGAGATGTTTGATTTATAGCATTAAATTGGTGCTCACTATAGTTATAATAGTTATAATTCTAAAATAATGCGAATGGTATGCTTATTTGTAACGTTTTATCACGGATAAAATCGATGATATTTTTAATTTGAAAATTTGTAAAATATGTTATCGATATGTTGAATTTCGTTTACAGCTACATGTACATGTAAAAAAAAATCCCCCAACAATTAACAAATAACATCTTTTTAATGATTTTGATTACAAAAGAGACAACTGGCTATGTTTTGCTTTTATGTCAGAAAAACTGTTCAAATGACTTTTTAATTCTAGTGTAATAATTTTAAGTAATTGTAAGTTTATATTAATTTCAACGAATTTGGCTCTGATATCATTGTTTTTAAGAGTAAAAGACCTAAATAAAGTTTGACTGAGTGGGATAGCATAAATGGAACCTGCTCAGCCTAGAGGCAAGCCTGGTCCTAGCACCTTTATATATGAGACCTCTATCACAATTGTTACAAAGATCGTTAACATTGTTCGCGGTGGAGGCGGGATCGAGTCTCTATCATTGGATCACAAGACTAGGTTAAACGCATTTATCATAATCATACTGCCGCTTTTAACTGCGTTGTACATACACAGGATGGCTTTAATGAATTTAAACACGTTTTTTTTCCGTAGAATAAAATTTGTAGTCTAGCTTGTCAAAATATTTTACAAAATCTGATTATACTTCTTTTGATACCTGTCATGTTTTGTAATTAAGACTTTTGTATATTTTCAGGATTGTTTCTAGACAAAAGGTCTATCCTATCACCGTTTTCATCTTCATTCAGATCACATCGTATGAAAAGATCCGGTATGTCACTACTACATAAGGCCAAAACTCTATTAAAAATAGCTTTTCGTTTCCATTAGAATCGTTCGACTATATGAAGTAATATTCCATGTGAAATTTTCAAAATATAACTCAAGTACAGTTATCGTCTGAAAAGCATTTTGTATATTTTATGTTGAAGAATAAGTCCTTTGTCATGGTAAAATCATTAACGATAAAAACAATAAGATTGTAAACGTTTGTATGGTTTCACGCCTGTAATACTCTGGAAAAAAACAGGCAGGGCTTTAAATTTAGGACTATAACAACAATGACGATGATGATATATAATGGTGATGAACATGTATAATTATTACTACAACGATGGTAACTGTAAGAATAATCTTTAAGTATCTTTTATAACTCTACATTCAGTAAATCTTGAAGGAAGGGTGTTCCAAATACACGCAAAGCAAAACAATCAATTTTGGCATTTTGACGGAGGTCATCAGGTTTTGAAGGTTGTGTCGTCCCTATGGCAACCAAATGATGATTTTGTTAAGTTTACTTTTGAGAAACAGACGGACGGATCATACAAAATAAAGGTGAGGTTCTAAACGGTTCATAGATTTTATGAATCTATTTTATTCTTTAATATAAAAGTGATTACAAGCTGGGGTTTGTAGCGTCATATGGTAATAATCTTGTATGATATATTAAACACAAATTGTGAGTAAAGGATATAAAGTTCGCATAGAATGCACTTGTTTGGCTTCATTGGTCTACCGGAGTATGAAATACATGTAAGAAAGATTGAAGCACATGACTTGATAGGCAATGACATCACAAATAACACACCATGTTTATATATTATTTCCATTTCACATTTTAAGTCGTTTGCTATGCCACGATACATGTACGATGGGTATGGTGTTCATGGTGCACGTGGGGTATATCTAAATGGTGATGACCAAACAGATGACGATCATATGCGATACTCTGTTACCATGGAAACAAATGGGTACTACAGGATAAAAACAAAGGCAACTAATCGGTACGTTAGACTGGACCACGACAAGTACGTGTCATCAAGGTTCAATATTGCAGACGACAGGTCATTGTTTAAACTCGTAGAGGTACAAACAGGTAAATGTTTAACCGATAACCGTCTCAAATTTATAATTTATATTTCCTTAAAAAATGTTTTCTTGAAATGTATGACTGATGAAATTTCAGGGGTCCGTACACACTGTATATATTCTAAAAGACAATACAAATGAAGCGTTCATAGTCATAAGTGTCATGGACATACGTCTGATTTATTGATGTGTATGGATCAATAATTGATAAATGTCTTAATAGAAATAATCCCGACTAAAAATTTGCAATTCCAAATCATGATCATGATGTTAAGGGGGCAGGGGACCTAAAAATGAAAAATTTTGTATTTCAGTGTTACCAGAAACACAATTCCAAATATTTCAAAATCTGTTTCACAGGCAGATAACCAGTTGCACAGCATTATTCAATGATATATGACATACATTGAAGAAAATAATAGTTTGCATACATTGCTCCTTCAAAAAATGGCTGATAGCAATTTATATTTACCCCCACCCAGCCAAAACCACACCTAAAATATACCAATATGGGCAATATTCATGAAGGTGCAGCATACTCCAGAATCCGCCCGATTCCTTTAAAAATATCAGTAACACGCAGTGCAAGCTATGGCATTTTCAGAAATGACAAATAAAGTGTCTGTCATACGTTTAGATTTTCACAAAATTTATCTGAAATTTCTTACTTATTTGGCGCCAACTGTCAAAGCTTGATTTTTAACTTTTTCACCTCCATTCGGAGAGTCAGAAATACATACAAAGCTACCAAAATGCTTAGTTTCGGGGAAAAACCCAAAAATACCTCTCATTTCCTACACACAAACAAGAAAGAATTACAATGACAGAGACATATCAGAAGTTATCAGTACCTTCAAAACACCATGTCCGAGTTATTAAAAAAATTGACCGGGGCCATCATTCGAATATGTCCCCTGCCCCCTTAAAACAATTTCTAATGTTCATCCATTACATTATTATTCCTTTAAAATAATTGTTGATAAATGTTTGTCTTTTCTTAAACATCCTTTATTTATTAACTGCTGTCGTTAAGCTCAAACGTACTTTAGGTACTGGTGCTAAGAAGGATTTTAACGCTTTCCCAGCCATTGATTTTAATACGTATAGGTATTAGTAGCGGCCCTCACATTTTTACTACAGTAAAGAGTCATCAAAGTCAAAGACAATGTCAATGCCACTAGTGCTTTAAATATGGGTTAAACTGTTTCATATAAACCTGTTTAATGAACTAAGTTTTTTGTCTCGTCCTTCATGATTATTGCTTCTAGCACGTTAGTGTAATGAATATTGAATACCACAAGGGGACGTGTGATTTTTCATTATCTGTCACAAACAGACTTAATCAATCCGAGTTTGCAATTTTCAATATTTTTTTCATAGAATATTTTTTTTTTATTCCGAGGGATCACCTGTTTACCAGATTTTCAAATGCAATAGGAAGGTACCTTAAACCAGTTCAGAGTAAGGTGACACGTCCGCATATTCAGCCTGTTTTTTGTTATTTTTTTTTACTGATGTCTTTCTTATTCTTTTGTGGTCCTCTAAGTTTAGGTGGTGAAATCATGTGAGTCAAGAACGTTAAACGTTACAAGCAGTGAAAATAATTCCAACGATTTATACACTTTTGCATACAGTCTTTATATGGACTTATTTTTTTTCCTTTTTCAATTTTTGGTAGGTAGATACCGTAGTAGGAGTAATTTGTCAAGGTCATTGCTACTAAAAAAATGTTTTGCATTCATGCAATTACTGCCTTTATTTATTGACCATAGTGCACTGAAATGCATTGCCAAATGTGCAATTTTTAAAAAGCATCCGTTCTTGTTTACTTCACTTTCAGTGAACCTTGAAGGAAAAGTGTTCCAGATACACTCAAAGAAAAACAATCAATTTTGGCATTTTGACGGAGGCCATCAGGTTCTGAAGGTAGTATCGTCCTTATGGCAACCGAATGATGATTTTGTTAAGTTTACTTTTGAGAAACAAACGGACGGATCATATAAAATAAAGGTGAGGCGAAACAAAAGTGGTAAAATGATAAATAAATAAGTACAAGGATATATAAATAAATAAAAATAAAATAGAATAAATCACTATATACATTATTATTAATATAAACCTAATAATTCATAAAACTTATAAGCATTATTAAAACACACTGATCAATATCAGGTAACTTTGACCCTTAATCAAATTTGTCTAGTAAATATTGTACAGGTGTCGTATACGGTCCGTGTACGGAATTAAACGATCCGGTAAAGATTAGTCTTACTGAAGTGCTTAAATAAGTGATAGAAGTCGTAAATGTTGGTGTGTATTTTATGTAATATCATATAACATAGAATAATCGTTTTATATAACTGGTTGGCACGTTTGAATCGTTGAGTAGTTTCAGAAGCTCGTCCATTGATCATTTATGCTCGAAGCATTGAGTTGTAGTTGTCAAATGTCGGGTTCAGTTGTAGTTATAAATTTAAGTTGGCCATACTTGGCTATAATTATTTGCGATTGGTGGATGGAGTTGATTGAAAAGGCAAGTGCGAATACCTTTTGAAAAAAAATCCTATGTTTTATTTCCATTTCACATTTTAAGTCGTTTGCTATGCCACGATACATGTATGATGGGTATGGTGTTCATGGTGCACGTGGGGTATATCTCAATGGTGATGACCAAACAGATGACGATCATATGCGATACTCTGTTACCATGGAAACAAATGGCTACTACAGAATTAAAACAAAAGCAACGAATCGTTACGTTCGACTGGATTCGGACAAATACGTATCATCAAGGTTCAATATGGCAGACGACAGATCGTTGTTTAAACTCGTAGAGATGCAAAGAGGTATTTAACTGATGATGAACTTAGAATTAGTTTATATGCGTTTTTATCAATACTTGTGACAAGATATATTAGAACTTAGTAACTCCGGGTTAGTAGTTTAAACGCCTAATTAGAACTTTATAAAGCCCGTTTTAGGACGTAGAATCTCCCGAGCCAAAAAAAAGGGATTGAGAGGTTCAGTGGGAATTTATAACCTCGTTATAAGAAGATTATAGAATTCTTCTTTTGAATACGGCGAGGTTTGGTCGCTTACTATGGTCACATGCAGAAGACTAGAAAACGCAAAAATGGTTATAGCATATTGAGGTTACCAATGTTCAACAGTCAAACTCTAAACATATGCAAGGTCTCTCGGATTCCAAAGTTTAGGCTTCGACTGACACTGAACAATGAGAGTGCACCGACTACAGAATAATCATAATTAGTGAATATGTCTTTCATATTCTTTGATGATCCTCTATGTTTGGGAGGTGAAATCATTTGAGTCAAGATTAACGTTACACTAAGTGAAAATAATTCCAACGATTCATACACTTTTTCATTCAGTCTTTATATGGACTTATGTTTTATCTTCTTCAATTTTTTTGTAGGTAGAAACCATAGTAAGAGCAATTTGTCAAGGCCATTGCTACTAAAATGGATTTGGCACTCATGCAATTACTGCCTATATTTATTGACCATAGTGCACTGAAATGCATTGACTAATGTGCAATTTTGAAAGGCATCCGTCGAATTTCTTGTTTACTTCACTTTCAGTGAACCTTGAAGGAAAAGTGTTCCAGATACATGCAAAGGAAACCAATCAATTTTGGCATTTTGACGGAGGCCATCAGGTTCTGAAGGTTGTATCGTCCTTATGGCAACCGAATGATGATTTTGTTAAGTTTACTTTTGAGAAACAGACGGACGGATCATATAAAATAAAGGTGAGGCGAAACAAAAATTGGTAAAATTATAAATAAATTAGTACAAGGATATATAAATAAAAATAAAATGAAAAAAAAATCACTTTATAAATTATTATAGATATATAAACCTAATAATTCATATTTTTTTACCATATAGACGGCTGTTAGTCCTAGTTTGTAGCGTTATGTCTGAAGCATTGTCGTTATGTGATACCGAAGATTATGCTCAATTGTATAGAAAGATTTAATATATTTGAATTCTTTTTGGAAATACATTTACATGTATTTTGTGTTTTTCGTACCGGCGACATGACCAATGGCTACGTATACAAGTCTTGCTCAATCCCCATCGAACACATAGATAAATTTGAAATGTTGATTTATACATAAACTCGGAACTAGAAGCCAAAACTTTAAGTAGTGATTAGATTGTTTTGTCAAGAAATCACAATATGATAATTATAAGCATTACATTTTGTATTAAAACACACTTATCAATATCAGATAACTTTGACCCTGAATCAAATTTGTTCAGGTGTCGTGTACGGAATTAAACGATCGGGTAAAGATTAATCTTACTGAAATGCTTTATTTAGTGATGGAAGTCGTAAATGTTGGTGTGTATTTTATGTAATATCATATAACAATCGTTAAATGGCTAGAATAATCATTGATATAAGTGGTTGGCACGTTTGAATCGTTGAGAAGTTGCAGAAGCTCGTTCATTGAACATTTATGCTCGTATCATTGAGTTGTAAATGTCGGGTTCAGTTGTAGTTATAAATTTAAGTTGGCCATACTTGGCTATAATTATTTGCGATTGGTGGATGGAGTTGATCGAAAAGGCAAGCGCGAATACCGTTTGAAAAAATAATCCTTTGTTTTATTTCCATTTCACATTTTAAGTCGTTTGCTATGCCACGATACATGTATGATGGGTATGGTGTTCATGGTGCACGTGGAGTATATCTTAATGGTGATGACCAAACAGATGACGATCATATGCGATACTCTGTTACCATGGAAACAAATGGCTACTACAGAATTAAAACAAAAGCAACGAATCGTTACGTTCGACTGGATTCGGACAAATACGTATCATCAAGATACAACATTGCAGACGACAGATCGTTGTTTAAACTCGTAGAGATGCAAAGAGGTATTTAACTGATGAGAAACTTAAAAAATTGTTTATATCAACTTTTATCAATACTTGTGACAAGATATATTAGAACTTATTAACTCCTGGTTATGAATTTTTAACGCATAATTAGAATTTTACGAAGCCCGTTTTAGAACGTAGAATCTCCCTAGCCAAAAAAGGATTGTGAAGTTCAGTTGGATTTTAATTAAATTCTTGTTTTGAAGACGACGAAGTTTGGTCGCTTACTATGGTCACATGCAGTAGTCACTTCGAAAATGGTTATATCAAAGTGAGGTCACAAATGTTCAATAGTGAAACTCTAACCATATGCAAGGTCTCTCGGATTCCAAAGTTTAGGCTTCGACCGACACTGAACAATCAGAGTGCACCGACTACAGAATAATCATAATTAGTGCCCGGACCTTTGCCTATGAAATACAAATTCAAGTGTTTAAGTTAAGGCGAAGAAAAAAAAGAGATTATAAGCACATTCATGTTTAGGGCCAGTAAAAGCGCGGACCAGTCTAACAAAGTATTTGTACCTGTCGGTGGTGCACATTTTATTTGGTAGACTGTTCCAGTAAGCTGGCAATACTTTCTTTTCTGACTTATGGTACTTCTTAAATGTAGTTATTGTATTCTCTGAAATTAAACATATATAAAAAATTGCAAATATATAGAAGATAAGCTAGTGATACTTTGAAATCTTTCGATAATGATAATTCTAATAATGGCTAAGTGTAAAGTTGTTACAAACATTCATTTGCATATTAAAATAAGCAGAGGAAGAATAATAATGAGAAACACCGACCATAATAATAGTAATGATAATCAATAAACAATTATGTTACACACGAACACGTCAAACATTAATACAACTAGATAAGTAATATTCGGCGTTACTTATATGAAGCTATTTGACTCTATTTCAGTAAATCTTGAAGGAAAGGTATTTAAGATTCACGCAAAAGAAAACAATCAATTTTGGCATTTTGACGGAGGACATCAGGTTCTGAAGGTAGTATCGTCCTTATGGCAACCGAATGATGATTTTGTTAAGTTTACTTTTGAGAAACAGACGGATGGATCATATAAAATAAAGGTGAGACGCTTGATTTTTTTTTTTAATTTAGGGACTATAACACTATTAAAAATTTCTGGCTATTGGCGTTCGTAATGGTGGAAGTAATATCTTTAACTGATATCAAAGTGACCAAACTTTTATCAGTGTATATTTCATATTTATGGATATTGATCTAAAAGATATCGGATTTATTATGGGGTTGAAATCGTAGAGATGCTAGGAATGCTCGTGTCCATGTGATGTATGTACGTATGGCCATGTAATAGTCTGAATGATCGAGTTGATCAAATCGGTATAAACATTCTAAACAAAAAAAAAGAACATTGAAAGCTCGTCCATAAGTCGTATGCTCGTTTTGCGATCAAATATCGTTGAATTGTTCTTGATAAAAACTTTGTAAACAGTCCAAGTTATAGTTTTCTGTTAATCAAACTTGGTACGGAAGTGTGGACGACTGACCGGCAGTGTGAATGACGTTTTTAAATTTAAAATATCCTTTTCTAGAATATTCTTTACTTATGTATAATTTCCATTTTACCTTTATTTTAGTCCGTTGCCATGCCACGATACATGTACGATGGGTATGGTGTTCCTGGTGCACGTGGGATATATCTGAATGGTGACGATCAAACTGATGACGATCATATGCGATACTATGTAACCATGGAAACACAAGGCTTCTACAGAATTAAAACAAAAGCTACAAATCGGTACGTTCGTCTGGACTCGGACAAATACGTATCATCAAGATACGATAAAGCAGACAACAGGTCGTTGTTTAAGCTCGTAGTGGTGTAAACAGCAACACATTTATATCTTACCATTCATAGCTGCTTGAAATAGACTTTAGTGCATAGTGTTTATAAACGTATTCAACTCTTTTTGTTGTTTGTCAACACAAAGAACCTTTTATAAAATGTTGAAAAGACTGTCATGATTATATACAGATCACGATTCTGTTACCATCAATACATGTACTTGTTTGGAAATTCGTTGGCTTGTTTCAGGATTTGGATATAACATTTTGAAATTTAATTTGTGTGTTTACGACTTTCATGTTCAATTTACATATGAGATTGAGTATTGCGTTCAAGTTTCTTGTGCAATGTTAGATTAATTTTATACGTTGACGTTATTTGTATATAAAATGTGACTTTATACTTGTATACAATGCTTAAAAATGTACCTTTATTGATCATATTCTCATAATACATTTGTTGTATGTATTCTATTAAGGAGAGAATGTTAAAAAATAAAGATATTAATCACTGAAATCAATGAATTTTTTTTTTTTATGCATATTATATGTTATCTCACATGTTATCAATACGGCAATCAGTACAATCGATTCACTGGTTACTTTCGAGACTAGTCATAAAAGAATCGAAGGTTCTTCTCCTTGCCCTCCAATCCACTTACTTAACATACTATTTTGGGAGAGACCTAAAAAACGAAGTACCATGTACCGGTGTAACATCCTGGACATCGAAAAGAACCAGAGTCGCCTCCAGAACGGGGCATCTCCTGTTTCAGCCATTTCCCCTAAAATAACGACTGGCTGTTCAACGGGCAACTGAATGCGATAGTAAAATCAAAGCACAGAAAGCGCTGAATTTGTTTGGGTCTCAGAATGTCAGAAAGGTGAAGATTGTGAAATTATAAACCGAATTATTTGTATAGTGTCACCATATTTTGTTTCCAGTGTTAAAACTATAGTAAATTGGCTATAAGACTTATTGCAACACTGATATTTAATTCAATGTTTATTTGGCTTAAACAATTAAAAACAAAACAAAACAACAACAAAAAAAACAACAATAACAACAAACCCAAAACACCTTGAGTTGCCTGAACTGGGATTTGAACTTCGGACCTCTCGCTTCTAAAGGGAGCGTGTAAAACCATCGACCACGGGGAGTTAAAAGATATCGGCCTGGAAAATACCATATTATTCTTAATTAGAGTTTGTAACCCTTATTAATATCGATATATTTTGTTCACAGTAAACCTATTGTTTAACACTGAAGTAAATAACCATGAAGCTGAATATAAACATGTATATCTACAAGAATAACACAATATTAGAAATCTTCGACCAATCGGGAACTATTTTTTTTGTTACGAAAGTTAATGCGCCTGCCAATTGACAATCTGTACGCAGTAATGTACATATGAAGGGAAGTAACCACTTCGAGAAGTTTGGAATACTTGCGGTATTTACAAATAAGAACATCAGGGTCTAAAATTTCGCTACCATGATTTGTTTGGTCTGACGACCCAAACAAATAAAAAACTGAATCAGTATACTTACCATGCCTTGTTGGTTAAACCAGATCATTAAGAAATATGAAAGACCCTTTCGTGCCATATACTTGTCATTGATTAAATATGGAACACAAAGAGAATCAAAGTGCTGCAGCACTGAATGCGACGGACATGCAACCGGAGAGACATTAAGGCTTCTTTTAGAAAAAAACAAAAAAAAACAAAAACAAAACACAAAATATATAACAGAGAAAATTTGTTCCATACAAGTTCGAGATTTGTAGAGCAATATATTTTGTGTCCCAAATTGATATAATTCAGATTTTCTACTTTCAAGCACTTAAATACAGAATGAAATTTATGCCTAAAAACTCTGGTCAAACTTGTAAATCAGTGTCCTTATCGATTTATTCTAAGAAATGATATGTAAATAGAAAAAAAAACTGTCAACGAAATATTTCTAGAATAAATCCAGGCAAATAAACTTCAAACATAATACATTATACATTTGAGAATGCTATTTAGAATTACTTCGTGTTATATCATAGTGGGCATACAGACAATAAAATATAAGTCATTTGTATTTTTATTTCTCTTGGATATGTCTCATTAAAAAAAAATTGGTTAAAATCATCAGCAATTAATAGTGTATTTCTTAGATTTTTTTTATTTACAAGGTAAAGATGTAGAGGCCAGAGCACATCGTTTTTATTTTAATTTAAATGTCACTTAAGCACTACAGTGTTTAGTTGTCCTTTTCAACTTCACACTAAATTCCATTTTCAACTTGACTGCTTCTTACAATTGATAGCATTTCTAAAAAGTATTGCATTACAATCCGCTGGTTTATTAATTACATGTTTAATGTGTACTTCCTAATCGCCTGTCCAAAAATCAGAACAGTTGAAGCAGAATCTATTTTTAGAATAGCGAAGGTTAACTCATATCATGACCTAGTAAAATATGTAAACAAACCACAAGAATCGGAAGTAGAACTGATATTATAACTTCCTTACCATGAAAGACTACATGGCGGTAAAGTGTCTTACATGCATTTTCAAAAATAGATATTTATACTAGCCATTGTACTGTATCTAATATATTAATAACTGCTGAATATTCAGCTATTCAAACCCGCGATATGAGTCACGAAAATAGTTCTTCTTTTATTAATGCGCGAGTTATCCTAGAGTCACGAAAAACTTTTGATTTGTTAATAATAATGTTTTGTATAATGTAGAATTATTTATTTCCTACTAATAATGTCTTGGAACTATGAGGTTACACCTTTATTGTAGTATAATTTGCTGTCCTACTTTTTCGACAGCGGTAAATCGTTTCAGCAGTAATTTGCATATTGCGCAATAATACTACGGGACTACAACGTTTTTATCAATAATATACGTTCATATTTTAACTTGGATAACTTAATTTGAAATTGAAAAGGCTAAATATGGAAGACATTAAGATATCCAGACAAAGTATGGGAGTTTTGAAGGATCAAATTCATGTACTATTTCTTGGGCTGTTAATTGGTTTAGGACACATTGCGCGAGTGTAGCCAACGAAATCCCATGTGTAGATGACTTAGCTCTGAACGCGCCTGAGGGCGCGTCCGTCGCAAAAATCCGACCAAACACTACAACTTTATACTACATGGCATGCAAATAAGATATGGTACATAAAATGTTATATATTCGCGCGGCTTTAGTTAGCATATCATTGATACATTAATCATTGTAATAGTAAATAATGTTAAAGTCTAAACTATTACCAGATTAATTTATGTTTCTACATATTTACGCAGTATCTAACTTGACAATGACTATCACTGCTACAATACTAGCAGTTAAGATAACCACTAGTCTACAATCACTTTCACTTCTGTTGCATTTATAGCATGTATTTCAACTTGTTTGTCTAACTCTGAAATCAATGTCACTGCTACAGTGTTAACAGCTAACATTTTCATATGTCTAACTCTACAATCACTGTATTTTAATGAAGATACAATAGCAGTGGAAGTGACTACTAAGACTACCTATTATTGTAACAGTTTCAACAGCTATCACTTCACCACGAATATCACCATTACTACTACTTCTATTACTATGATTGCTACAGTTATTAACAGCTATCATTACTATTATTAAAATACCATTAATACCACAGCAATCACTGTCATAGTATTCACAGCTTTAGATGCATCACAAATACAGCTACACATCATTACAGCTCACATTTTACTTATAAATGCTTTTCATTTAATCATTAAAATTAGCTGAACTTATAAGCACACAATTCAATTCACTAATTGACATTCAAAACGCTTTAAGATGTAATAGAACCAATTCTTAAATAAATGAAAATTTAAATGATCAAGCCTGGCCATAGTTCAGGCTGATATCAGTATATTTCT
This sequence comes from Ruditapes philippinarum, assembly GCF_026571515.1. NCBI lineage: Eukaryota > Metazoa > Mollusca > Bivalvia > Venerida > Veneridae > Ruditapes > Ruditapes philippinarum. The sequence continues at coordinate 80,735 of NW_026866305.1, read as the reverse complement.
AACATTTAAATCTTCATCTCCCAAGTCTGTTAAAGTCAAGTCTTTATCATGAGATTTAAAACATTTAAAAACTACGAACATATATGTTTTCATTTCAATAAACTCAATGAAGTTTAACTACGAAACAGTTTTAAAGTTAAATAGAAAACAAACTGTAATATCTAGCATTTAACGTAGGCAAGATAACAGAATGTTTCATACAGACACAGTTAAACTAGCGGATACACGGTCACACACCCTAATCCTCCCACCCTTATGGAGCTCTGCAGAATTGAGGCTGAGGATCACAGGGACCAGATAGAAATGACAAGATATGAGCTGTAAAATACATTTACAGTTCAATTTTCGACATAACGTCGGCAAAATATTCCCTCTGGACACATCTATACCAGCGGACACACGGTCAGTTCCCTAACCATCCCGCCATAATTATGGGGTTCTGCGCATAAGCTTTACTGTAACATCTCTGGCCAGCCGGTTTCACCGGAACCCAATTCCGGCTAGCCGGAGCAATCGGAACATCCGGACTAGGCAAAAATTGTTCCGACACCTCCGGCTGACTGGTTAAATTTACAGCATATATGTTGCAAAGTACATTATGTTGTGTTATTATCTACTAAAAATAATGAACACTGATTTTATGAACATGCAATTTATGCTTTTAATATGTTTGTCAATAGGCAAACATTTTTTTCACGTAGACATTTCTAGTATAGTACTTAACACACACAAAAATTAAAGTGATAAAGTGAAATCATCATATAATCAGTATTAATTTTATCAAGAGTAATAATCATAAAGCATACTTTTAAGCTTAAAATAAATTACTACCATTTTTGTCACTTAGACCGTCACATTTTAGTGAAAAAAAAACAGGTTCTAAGTGGGTCGCATTTTTTAAAATATATATGAAAATTAATGTGTTGTGATAAAGATTGTTACACAAAATATGAGCATACCGATTTTGAACACATTTATGTAATATAATTAAAGTAATAACCTGAGAAATGTCACTAAGACCTCTTTCGCTTCCAACACTCGGCTTGTGAAGCATCATTTTTTTAAAGATATAATTTGTTAATAGACATATTTATAGCAAACCGAAACGTTGTAACTATTGTATTTATTAAAAGAAAAGAAAAGAAAAAAAACGATGACAAAAACAAATGTCTCGTCATTAATTTAGACAGCTTTAGTTAACTGATGCGTAGACAAAAGTGTCCTATCGGGCGTACTGCTTGTCTTCATAAATTTATTCATAATATAAGAACATTATACTGTAAGGATGTTTTCGTTCTGATCTGATGATATGTTTATTTCTACTTTTCCATGAAAAATGACATGGTTAAATTGATGCGCACTGCTTATAAAAACAGTGTAACACCGTCATAATCATTCGCGTTCTTCATTTACAACGATGTCCACTGTTGCTGTTTTAAATAAAAATTGTTATGCGTTACAAAATGAAAATATATATAATTCATTGCATCGCAAAAAATCAGCTTCAAACCCGGTTTCTAAAAGCTGGTGGGAAATTCATCGCAGGCCTATATTTATAAGCCTGATATTCACTTTGGTTGTTGGACTTATCTTGATATTTGCGATTGCTGCTTGCAGTCTTTCTATTGGATTTTTCATAAATAAAAGCCCATGCGAAAAACATGTTAAACAAAATGGTTTTCCGTATCTTCTTTCAACGAAAATCAATGGGAGTGGAACGACAACAAATCGTGATTCTCAAAATAAAACCATGGCAGCTGAAAAAACTACTCGGACAATTCTCATTACTCACTGGACCAATGTATCTGGAAGTAAAATGGAACAGAAACATCAAATCAAAGGTACATTTTTTTAAATATTTATAGAAAATGTACATTTAAGAAAACTGATTTTTTTTAGCTAAAATGAAAATGTATTAGCGTTAAGATTGATATAAATCCTTGACAGGAACAAACAATCGAATTTCTAACTTTTAAATAATAAAGTCATGTAGGCAATTCCTAAAAGATTCAGAGAAACTGTATACCAACAGAAAGACCTAGTGTTCGGTCATTTCTTATACATAACGCCTACTTGGCATTTTATGTATTGTCCAGGTCAAGCAAATATAACTGGCAAGACGAACTTGTTTGGTATGAGATAAAACACAACACTTAGGTTGAATGAAATAGGGCATTTATTAAATGCCATAAATGACAAATGTTACATAATAACAAACATGACAAATGTAACATAATAACAAACATGGCATGTACATATTTGTATCGAAATAACCAAACTGGGAGGTAAAAACCGCCAGATTACAATTGTTCTTTCTAAATTCCCGAGTGTTGAATGACCAAACAGGTGAAATTTAATAACGAATGTAGAAATGTTCATTTGATAATAAATTGTATTCTGTTACGATATCCTGCCCGTGTTGCCGTGAAATGAATTGCCATTTTCGTCACGAAATTGAATATGAAACCGGGGACACCGTCCCTAAAATTCGCTTCCAGCAGATTAATAAGATAACTGTTCATAGTAATACGTAATTAGTTCACTTTGAATAAAGCTTATGACTTGAAAAATAGATAAATTTTAGTAATACAGAAAGGCGAGAATTATTCCTCGCCAAAATTATTTCTTTGTGATAGATTTAATGTAATTATTGGTTAATTAACATTACATGATTTAAGTTTTGATATTGATTGGCTAAGACGTACTTGGCTAAAACCTGACCCGTAATGGCTAAAAGCTGACCCGTAATATTTTGTACAGTAATCAGAATAGGGACAGACCAATGACATAAATTATTTTTTGTGGGCATAAAATCTTATAAGTATTTCACAATTTCCACCGCATATAAAGGACAAAGAGAACATGGTTTACGGATTTTGAAAACGGAATCAATATCCATGCAATCGGAACACCTCGGCGACTTCAAGAATACTTGACGTAGATTGCCGAGTTGTTACGATTGAGTATACATCAACACATACCTATGGACCTTTCCGGTTTTTCGTAGCGGAACATTTAGGCATACCTTTTCCATTCATTGCTAGGCCAACTGCTCACAGTTTCACATACATGACCATGTGTTCTTTTGTGCAAACCAGGTCAACCAGTGACTATGTATTATCTCAGTGTAGCAAATGGATAACAAGTTGGCCAATTAACATTAAATTGTAAACACTGGAAAGGTCCATAAATGATTGATAAACGTAGCTTAATTATAACAATAACAAAATCGTGAACTTTTAACGATGACAGCAACTTTGGTTTGTAAAAGAGACAATACACTTTATTTAGAGAGCTTTTTTAATATTTCTATTTCTTTATAATCGAGCTTCCCGTTCTTTTTCTTTATTTGGTATTTTCATTGTATAAATAATTCTTAAGGTAATAAAATGCATGTAAAGTCATTATTTTATAGAATACAGAGTACTTTTGCTAAAAGTTTAGCACGATTAACGCACTTACTATTCACTACAGGTTTTTATAAAACATAATTTATGTGAAGAATGAAAATTGTCCGGAAGTATTCATTTATAATTTGCATAATTCTAAAACATTATCAAAACATATTAATGATAAAAATATTAGGTTCGCCGTTAACCTGCCCTTAGATAAAACATTTATGGATATTCTAAAGCATTTCGATGGACGATGGTTTGCATTAATCTCTACCGTTTCTTAAGCAGTCTCGATCAAACCCAGTCTGTAACATTTTCAATTCTACGACATTATTATTGTGGTAATGGTATTCTAAGTTCTTTCTTTTCGACCGTTTATGGATTTATGCTATATACTTCATCACCTCTGATACCCTTTCCAAATTCTATTGCATTTAGTTCCGCCCATTTAGTTCGTTTAGGTCGCTTGGGGACTATACGCCGCTTTTTGGAATGGCACAAACGTGCGGCATTGAAGGTTTCATAATTACTGCCATATGAACACACAGGCGGGTGTTTCTAAATTCAAAATAAAACCATTTTCATGATTAAGTGTTTAATTTTGTTTAAACCGGTACTAGGGGCGTAGACGATTGCTTGCATTTTCATGTAGCATACATTAATAAACTCAATCATACCGAGCCTGCAATATTTTCAAGTTAACCGATTTTGGGCGTTCTTTAGGGTTTCTGTTTTCGTTCTATTTTATTATTAGATGGTTCCAGAATTTCTTCTTTTGAATGTTGTATTATAACCCATACGATATATTACTTTTATGTAATTTTATCTTTTATAGCTTGTCGTGATATGTAGACTTCTTAAGCCATGGCCTAAAGATTATACAACTTTTTTTTTCTGAGTCTTGTCTCAAATCCCAGGATTTTCATTGGTCCGTGTACATTCAATGAGAGTTTCTGACCAATCAAATGCCTGAGATCTGAGTTTGAGCTTACAGAATTTCTTTATAACCTCGGACCCAGGTCCTCTTTCAAGGGCTCAAACATTCCTTTACTTAGGGTCCATATGTAGCTTTTCGTGGAATGACACGGACGTGACAGATTGGAAGTTTTATGATCTCCTGCTTATAAACACATCTGCAAAAGTTTCAAAATTCAAATTTTTACCATAATATTATGTTGAAATGTTAAATTAAGCTTAAGCCGGTTCCAAGAAGCGTTTAAGATTCACAACCGCATGCACAAGCTGAAGAATTTATAAATCATATATGATTTATTTTACAACTTATGATACATTACCAATGCCCTTTCACCATTTCAACAACGTGATGTTCAAATAGAAGTCATTATTGGATTTAATCTTATCAATTCGTCTCCGCTTCATTTTTAGCTAGAGTGCGAAAATCCATATTAAATATATATCGTACTCCATATACCCTCGTTTGCAATTTTATGGTCAAAATATCTATACCAAATAAATATTGCACCCTATAAAGGCTTGTTTTTATTTTCATATTTCAAAATATCTTTATCAAATGCATATCGTTATCCTCTCTAAAAAAATCATATCTTTATTGATCTTTAGGTTCTGTCAAATTGACAAAAAAATGTTATGTGAAGTAAAGAATTTATTATACATTGTTTAGTACAATATTGATATTTTTGGACTCTTTCACAGCTACAGCAGCTTATATCAGACACGGCTAGTGCCTCGTTCGTCCAATATGGTTTGAGAGCTGTGTAATCGTCCAATAAGATTCAGTATTATTGAATTCAGCAATGTTAAAAAAAAATTAATACCCTAACATTTTGCTCGTTTCAATTTTACCTTTTACATATATATAATGTTTTGTTGTGAAGATTTATTCGTATATTTTCAGGTCACACAGGTCAGATTAATGGATTACAATTTTATCGGATAAATAAACATGTGTATCGTACAAAACGGAAAAGATCGTCTTTTCCATCACCATTTTTACCTCAACTCAGATCACATCGTGTGAAAAGATCCGGTATGTCTCTTTTATATAAGACCAGTAATTTGCATTGAAATACTTGAACTTCGGGTAAATTGAAATCATATTTCATGTTATATATGATCAAAATATAAGTCACTATTTTATAAATCTACTGATAAACATTGAATATTTTACTTTATCAAATATTTGAGTGCAAAGTTGCTTTTCCATGTAAAGCCGAGGATACAAATGAAAGGAAAACGTCTTTAGACTACACCACTTACTGAAATTTCAAATAAATTATATATCAGTATAATTTGGATATAGAAATAATGAAAAAGTTACTTTACACTTATCGTTACGAAGTGAAAAGATATTTGAATCGTTAGTAGCTTGCGAAATGATGCCTGACCCGTCTGCCTGCTTCTCGTGTATGGTGTCTCTACCTGTGTACTCTTCCAAATATATTCCCGTATTATACAATACAAAATGGGTATACTTAAAGGCTACCTGTACAGACAAGTTATATCGTTTTTGTCAAGCTTACTGACATCCTCATCAGTAATCTGATTTATGAATACCGTTATGGTCGTTCTTAAAAACATCCTGATCATCTTTTTTTAAGTTCTCAAGATCATAATGATCGTTTTTCCCTCATGTACAGACTCAATCAAACCGAGTCTGCAATTTCACGTAATTTTGTTGTGATTAATGCTTCAGAGGGATCACTTTGTTTCCAAATTTTATACCGCACAACAACAGGTGTCAAATGCTGTGTGGCAGTTTTAAAAAGTTGCCCCGTACTTCACTTCAGTGTTGTTATACTTTTCTACTTTTCTGGTCCTTCGGGATCATTGATGTCAGCACTATTAAGTGTTGAGAATTGGGTACCGCTCAAGCCGGTGCTAGGGGGCGTAACGGGTGTTGCATTCATTCATTATCCCTTATGTACAGACTCAATCAAACTGAGTCTGCAATTGTCACGTAATTTTGTTATGAGTAATGCTTCCGAGGGATCACTTTCCAGATTTTTACATCCAGACCAGTTAGTAAGTAGTCTTGAATATCATTGTCTTTGTTATCGGCAGCAACTGTGATAACATAATCTTTGTATTTAGAATTTTACCGAAATATCTGCTTAAAGAGGTTGCATGTCATAGGGAGTATGTTAAAAACACATATATGTGTCTGCTTGTATGATAAGCTAAAGGTACAAAAGCTGACTATGATGCCGCTGACGAGCCTCACAAGATAGTCATCTTGAATATAAAATATAGTAGTAATGACATTGATAATGACAATATCGACTTTGTATATTTTAAATGTCCTGGAAAGGGCAAATATATTGCACAAAAATGATTGATGATTGATGGTGACTGTTTTAACGATGCCAATGGTCATGCTACAGTTTCAGCCATAATGATATTACTACTGGTGCTGTATATTTTGGGGTTTTATGTCGTGCCGACACAGAAAATGTTATTTTGCATGTTTCTCATTTAATTGAAAATGATGATAGTGATGATTGTAAACATCTTTTAACTACTTTCAGCAAATCTTGAAGGAAGGGTGTTCAAGATTCACACAAAAGACAATTACCAGTGTTTGTATTTTGACGGAGCAACTGCTAAATCCTTTAAATGGATTCAGAACGGCAATTTTGTAAAGTTTACTTTTGAGAAACAAATAGACGGATCATACAAAATAAAGGTACAGCACATAATTCATTTATATATATTTCATCAGTTTCTCTTAATTTTTGAGATGGTAAAATTATTTGAAATATTTTGTTTGTATCGTTTGATATCGGAAGTATAGTTTTTGTCTGATACAAAAGATTAAAGTAACGCTTTGCATAAAGCGGACACGGAGTTCCATAAAGTATTTTGTTTTCTTTATTTAGTTCAGGTTAGACAAATGATTTTAAAATAATTGGCTTCGTTATAAAAGTAGGCACAGACAAAAGAATAAACACATAAGAAATGAGAACAAAGATTAACAAGGCAAGGCGACGTTCACAAATCGCAGCCCTGACATAATCCGAAGGACACCACACCTTAAATTGGAGGGACCCCGATGATTGGAAAGGAATGGAAACAAATCGCTTTTTATAATATTTTGGAATAAATGAATTTAAAAAGCTGTATGAAAAGCATAAAAACAAGGCTTCATAGAATAGTTTTCAATGTGGAAGTTAATTTTTTGTCCCATACTGAAAAATGTTTAAACGTTACATTTATTGAAGATTCGTGGAGGCTCTTTCAAAAGTCATGAATGATAACGTAGTAGTAATCGATGCTGATTATTATTTTCATTTAAAAATTGTGGGTGATTGGAACGATTAACAAGATCGGATTGGCAGTGAAAATGCTATATTATGATACATCACTTTCTTTTGTGTAATTTTTAGTCATTTGGGAGGCCGAGATACATGTATGACGGATATAACGTGTCTGGTGCAAAAGAGATATATCTAAATGGTTACAACCAAACAGACGACGATCATATGCGTTACTACATAACCATGGAAACGCAAGGCTACTTCAGAATAAAAACAAAAGCAACAAATCGGTACGTTCGGCTTGATCCGGACGAATACGTCTCATCAAGGTTCAATATAGCAGACGACAGGTCGTTGTTTCAGTTCATAGAAGTGGATAGAGGTACACTTTTAACTGATAAGCATATCAGATGAAGAACAAAGGCCCCCATGTATTCATGTACATGTAAGAATCAGTGATTGATATCTCTTCAAGGATCAATCTCTGTACTTTATCATTATCATCAAAGTTATCATCATTATTTATCACGATTTTCGTCATTATAGTCTTCATTCTTTAAAATTAAATCATAATTGTCGCCGTGTCTCCACCGACATTATCATTAATTTCTTAGATGTCGTTTACATCGTTATCATTTATAAATTAGAAGATGCTGAAATGGTTACCAGATTTTTGGCGACATACTCATTTTTATCTGCGATATGATAATCTTTGACGGCAACAAAATAATATTTGTAAAGAATGAGGATATTGTGAAATATCGTATATCGCCAGATTCATCGGAAATATGTATATAAAATGTTGCATATCAAGGAATGTATGTATGTGAAATAATGACTGCAGTTTAAAAAAGTTGACTTCTTAAATGGTCAAAGCAAATAGCTTATGATGTTGACGGCGATAGAAGTGCTGACTATAATACCGAAGTTCTTGATGCAACTTAACGATCATATAATAGTATTTATTATAACATTGTATAACAACAACAACAACAAAAATTACAATTATAATGAGGAGAAACAATTTTGATATAAATATTCATGAATACGTTTACTTTTTTATTTACCTGATTAAACAAAGAAAGGGATGATAATTATAAGCTCTATTGATAATTTGTCTTTCAGTAAATCTTCAGGGAAAAGTGTTCCAGATATTCGAACTGAAAGCTGGTGAATGGTGGTATTACGACGGGAATAATTCAGATCTAAAAGCTGTAAGGCAGTTTACGTCGCAACCAAGGAGTGATTTTCTTAAGTTTACTTTTGAAAAACAAATGGACGGATCATACAAAATAAAGGTGTGATGTATATTTTTGTATTTACAAGTATGATTTTCTGTTAAAGAGACGGTTTTACGGAATGAAATCCTATATTATAAGCGGACGCTTTATTTTATTTCATTTCAAATTTTACACTTTTTTACTTCGTTAAAACACTCTATCTTTTCATAAGGACTGGCCACAAAATGCTCATCGTTGATCAACTTTCAAGTTTTTAGAAGAACTGATCCATACACAAATCGCAGACGGTTTACTGCGCGTATACATAAAGTTTGTTATTGCGTTTTTGTTCTTTATGGCGTAGTTCTCGATCATGGAAGCAGTTTACTCGAATGATTTTTATTGCGCAGCATTATCGTAGACTATGAACGTCTGGCGACATTTTATTTGCCCACGCCTTTTTTCTTGCGCTCCGTCGAAAACAGTCAAAGATGTCTGTGTTTTTCTTATGTACTTGTAGTCATATCAGTTTGCGTTATTATAAATTTGTTAACCAACTTCTGACTAGATATACGGGAAAATATAATATTGCCTACGTAACATCCCAGTTACACAGAGCCATCGGTGATTGATCGGTAGTTATTTTAGCCAACTTATGGAGTGAACCGATGACAACGTATTTAACACCGATATCACCTATTGGTCACCTGTTTACCACCTATCAACTGCTATTGGGGAAAGATAAGTTTCATCTGTGAAAATTACCGATTGGGATTTTTAAACATGTTTAAAATTCTCGATCGGTGAAAATATTTTTCAAATAACCGACAGCAACCTATATCACGAGATATGCAAGCTCTTAATCACCGATATCGCCGATCGGACAAAGATAACCAAATATGAATCACCGGCCATATCTGACGGAAAGTGTTTTACACTGATGACTAGCTATCAGACACCGGTTAATCAGCGTTAACACCGATTTAGCTTCGATTTACAAACGATGAAACCGATCGTATTTCAGCATTTTCATCACTGACCAAACCCGATTTCAGTTTGCTTTCTGTCACCGATGGCCGTTTACACAGAAAACCAGAAATACAATCACGCATGACAACCGATCATAACAGCGAGTATTTTAAAAATTAAATGACCGATTGGGGAGCGACCGTCTATGTAACTGGCCCTAATGTAATTATCGGCTTGCGCCTTGGGTCAAATTGTATCTCATTCAAATGATTTTTCCCATATATCCCGTCAGCAACTTATATAATTATATATAGTAAATAGAAGAATCAGAAAATGTTAAAATGTTAGTAGAAGCAGCAGTGTGAAAGGCGTTTTATGATATATCATTTTCTTACGTACCGTTCATATCTTACATTTCAGTCGTTTGCTGTACCAAGATATATTTACGATGGGTATAACGTGTCTGGTGCACGTGGAGTATATCTAAATGGTAATGACCAAACGGATGACGATCATATGCGATACTATATAACCATGGAAACACCGAAATCCTACAGAATAAAAACAAAAGCAACAAATCGTTACGTTCGGCTGGACGCGATCGGATATGTATCATCCAGATTGAATAGAGCAGACGCAAGATCTCTATTTAGATTTGCTGAGATGCATACAGGTAAAATCTCAACTGATAAGCCTCTAGAAGATAGTCTCAAAATTGATTCTTTGGAGGTTTTACTGGTGGCATGGTTTAATCTGTACTAATCATTGTCTGGATGAGTTCGATGGATCAGGTGAGCGATCTAGAGCCATTTTGGCACTCTTGTTTAAGATTTCAACAATGCTTCATTATAATGGCTTTTGTTTACCGATTGCAGTTTGCGTCTGTGTCACTGGGTAAATAAATATGTAGCCAGTTCGGGCCTCTGACATGGGACCACCAAATATATATTTCTCAACACTACCGACAGATCAACTTTTCATTATTTCCCCTTTTATATTGCAATTTCTCTTCAATTTCCGATGGATACAGAAAAGTGCCTGACCTGGACTCGATCCCATTCCCTAGCTCTACCGACAAAACTTCCCGGCCGCCCGATTAAAATTAACAGTTTTATAGTGTCACATTTACAACGACTGACTTGTTCAGTCCAGTAGCATTCAATTTTCATGAGTAATATTAAATTTATACAATTCCTTGTTCAACACAAATCACGTTGTTATAAGACATGTATACTGAAGTCTCTATTCTTTTCGTTTGATATTTTATTCACTTTAGATAAAAATGCTTTTACTGCTGTCTACTACAGGACCGTATAAAATTGTTATAAAGACTAACTTGAAGACACTCTAAATCAGGACTTTATTAACTTCTGAATAGGAAAAGGGTAGTCTTGTTGGGACATGACAACTTCTAATTGAAGACACAGACTGCTTCAGAAACGAATAAATTTTTACTTCTTTCTAGAGGGCAAAAAGGAGTAATGAGCCGCGCCATGACAAAACCAACATTATGGGTTTGCGACCAGCATGGATCCAGACCAGCCTGCGCATCCGCGCAATCTGACCAGGATCCATGCTGTTCGCTTACTAACCCTACAACAGTAAAGAAACTGATAGCGAACAACATGGATCCTGATCAGACTGCGCAAACCCTTAATGTTGGTTTTGTCATGGCGCGGCTCAGTTATATATCGTTTCAACAATGATGTAAGAGGATATAAGATATTTGTTATCTGAAGAATGTAGCGCTAAATGTATTATTTGTCATTAAAGTCGAAAATGGAAACAAAATAGTGTTTTTTACTTTGATAGAAAAATACTAAATCCCTGTAACAGTACCAATTGTCAAATAGCGAAAGAAGAAAAAAAAAATTGGTTCCGGTAATTGGCTCATAAGCTACATTTTGAAACTATAAAGTATACCAAAATTAAAAAGCTTAAAATAAATGAATATAGAATGAAAAAGATGTCTAGATTTTAATGGGCTTTCAAGTGAACGGAAAAGCTGAAAGTCATGTTATAAATTCGTTTCTAGATGTTATCCATCCCGATAAATCAAGCTCCCATTTTAGTAATTGATGCCTGATGGTTTTTGTATTTTCATATTTTTACAACATCCAACTGAAAAAAACACAAAAATGCATCATACCCTGCCTTAAATTAACAGTGGGTCAAACGTTAACAGAACCACTTTAGATGAGTATTATCTTTACTGCTATTAGAAGTTATTAATATCTTGACAGTATCGTCTACATTCTATCAGTTTCTAAAATGTCGTCTTTATTATTTTCATTATCCTCTGCGACATACGAGTTCACAAGCGTATAAATACATTTTGTTTTCCATAAGAAAAACGTATGTACATAAAAACTGCAAGTCAACGGTTGTAGGTGTGTAAAGAAAGAAACAAACATTTGAATGTACCCTTTTATAAGTAATGGAGCAATGATAATGATGACGGGAAAGAGTGCTGACCATGATGTAAATGTACACAAAAGTATGTTTTCTTGATGATGATGATGATGATGATGGATGTACTGTTCTTGGACAGCAATAATACTACAAAATAGTTCTTTTGGTCGTGTTGGCTGTTGTTATGGCGGTGATGATCGTGGTAGGAATGATGATGATGGTGATGATGATGATTATGATGATGATGATAATGATGATGATGATGATGATGATGATGATGATGATGATGATGATGATGATGATTATGATGATGATGATGATGATGATAGTCATATTATATATGCAACTGCCCTTCTTGCTACTATGTTTCTGCTTCTGCTGCCTTTTTAGTTAACAGTGATGCTTAAAAGTGATGTTATAATAATACTTCAGTTGTCTTTATCTTTAACTACAAGCATGATAATGATGATAATGATAACAAGTAGGACGACGAGAAAGTCGATGGTGGTGGTAGTGATGAGGATGCTGATAATGATGATGATTGTAATAAAAATGATAACAATAATTGTTATAAAACGAAGGAAAACAGTATAATAATATCGGCATACCTATCTAAAATTACATCTCAAACTCTTATTTTCAGTAAATATTGAAGGAAAAGTGTTCAAGATACAGGCAAAAGAAAACAATCAATTTTGGCATTTCGACGGAGGTAACGAAGTCCTTAAAGTTGTTTCGTCATTGGTTCAACCAAATGATGATTATGTTAAATTTACTTTTGAGAAGCAAACTGACGATTCATATAAAATAAAGGTGAGGCGCTTGATTTTTTTTATACAATTCATTATTTCTTTTTTCAGGAATTAAGAAACAGCAAAACTAGAAAAAAAACGTCTGATTTGTGGCGTCATATCGAAAGTACTACTCGTATTTGGTAATTAAGATTTAACTAAGTTGTATGTTAAGATTTCATCATTGGTATCAATCGTAATTCACACCGCCGATCCGATTCAGTTAAGTGATTAGAAAATTCAAAGAAGTCGTCATGCTTATTGGACAAAAGTGGTTGGAGTGGCTTTGTTTGATCGCAACCGGCTGCTCTACCCTCCTTCACGACAAAATTACAATCGATCGAGTGTGTTTCTTCAACAATAATAAGAAGAGATCGGTTTGTGTTGTCGAGTAATGGTCGAGTTATAAGAAAACAATCATACAGAACTCATAGATGCTCTGAATTTCACACCTGATCATGTCCTCTATAAGTTGAGTAGGTTGAGCAAATACTTTGCAGGGATCATGTACTGGTCGTGAGCGATACATAATGACCAGGGAGGGATTAGACGTGTTATTATGTTTATGTTTAATTGTGCTCGAACATTGATTATGTAATGTCCAGAATGATCGAGTGTAGATCGAATAATTAGGTAAGATTGAATCGTAGAGGAGTCAAGGTAGCTCGTTCATGGTCCGTGTATGCTCTCTTGGCGATAGGATATCGCCGATTGGCGATTTCTAAACCTTTGTACAATGCTAATTATAGTTTTCAACTTGTCGACCTTGGTTTAGTCGGGAGATTGGGTTGATCAGATCGGCAGTTTCGTAATATGTGCATTGTGTTCTAACGTTTTATATATATTTTTCTTTTTTAAGTCGTTTGCCATGCCAAGATACATGTACGACGGGTATAACGTGTCAGGTGCACGTGGGATATATCTAAATGGTGACGACCAAACGGATGACGATCATATGCGATTCTTTGTAACCATGGAAACACAAGACTTCTACAGAATTCAAACAAAAGCAACGAATCGTTACGTTCGGCTTGACTCGGACAATTACGTATCATCAAGAGAAAATATAGCAGACGATAGATCGCTGTTTAAGCTCGTAGTGGTGTAAACAAAAATGAATTTTGACTAAAACAAGACAACTTGTGTTTATCAATTTCTTTTATCAAAGACACAATGACTTTGTGTCATAATTTCTAAAAAGCAGAATACTCTTTTCAAATTTAGTTGGTGTACAATAATGTTAAACATTATAAACTTGACTGATTAAGATAATCTATGTCATAATACGTAATATTATTTTACACTTTTGAACATTTAAAAGGAAACGTTCTCCCTCAAAAAAAAAAAGAAAAAAAAAATAACAAACAAACCAACAAAAAGTTCAAACTATCTACTACCGTGTTCACAAATGTAATTATTTGATAATTAAGGTATATAACAGGTATTATATACGTATATTTTTACGTTTATATGATTTTGTATTATTTTATTTAATTCCTTATAAAAAAACTATTATAATAATAAAATATTAAACAAACATGCTGGTTGCATTGTAAATAACTGTGATTTTTTTCTACTGGTCCAGGAACATAATCATGGAGGGCATACTAAAATGCATGACTATAATATACGAGGGTGCTTCAAAAAGTAATCTTAATTATGAATAGAACAGAACAGAGTTTATTTCATAACTTGTACACACATAGGTACATCGTTATAACAAGCATATTGAAATATAATTTTAGGTCACATACTTTACAACATAGGAAATGTGTTTCCATACTTAAATCAGACTAATTCTATTCAGGTATATATTGTCCGATTTGCACGAAAAGCGCGTGCAAATTGCTTTGTTTGAAATAATTTATATAAACGCATTCATATATCTGAGTTTTAAAGATGATGTAGTGTAAAAATAACAGAAATATGAGGCTTTGTTTACAGGCTTTAATAAAATGTTTCTGTTTCCTTTCAATGGGGCAATTCTTTTTTCTGAGTAAATGTTTGTAAGTTAAGGACATGATATATTGTCGTATGCCCTGATCAATCATCTTGAACGAGAAAAACAATTGACACGTGTGTAAATTCAAACGTGGTTGGGTTTTCAAGGTTATCTTTTAGTCGTGTCACTGACACTTAAAAATCAACAATACAATATCACATTACTTTCCTACGGAATTTGACGGAAATGGCCAAAGAAAATGCGATTGTTTACCAAAATGTTATGTTTGTATACCTTTAATGTAAACATTGTATATTTCACTGAAACATGTAAAATTTAAACATTCCGGAACTCATTAATTAATTGTTTGATGACGTCATATCACTGAAGTTCATTGTAGGTCATACAGCTAAAGTTCATTGTAACGAGGTTTTTCCTCTGTAAACAATGTTATACTTTAATTAATGATAAACAATAAACGTACATTATGAATGATTTCTGACGTTTATGACCACACATTTTCTGTGGCATGTCATTTTAAAAAGAGGATGTGTTGCTCATTATCACTTTTTATTTGAGAGACAAAAAATAACGCAATAGAGACATATTTTTTATTTTGTTTTGATTGGTTCTGTTTTTGCGGGTGTTTTTTATGGGTATTGTTTATGTTTTTTTAGTGGGGGTTGTTTTTTTTGTTTCACGTCTAAAATTGTGTTCATTTATTCTAAGCTCCGCTGTTTGAAATATGACATGACCTAACCTAAAAGAGCAAACAGTTTCAATTTTCATCGACTGATTATTCAAACAGTAGCACTGTGAGTTTGATTTTATACTACATAAAGATTTTAAATTTGTTTTCTTAAATCATTCAAATATAAGTAAAATCATCGGAGCTAATTTAAAACTTCCCTTCTTTGTCGTTTCTTTAAAAATGCAATAATCCCGAAAATGTCCTCAAATTGTCAAGGGAAATATAAACTACGGTGGCACCTATGTCCGCATGTCATTTCTATGGCAACATATATTATTTAAAAATCAAATGGAAGGGGCCTTAAAAAATCTATTACTGATTCACAATAATTCATATATTCCGTATATGTACATTTTTTAAATTGAAACTTCTTCTTTTTTTTTTGTTATTTTATTTAACAACATGCAACGTTTTTGAGCATTTTTTTAACCTTGTATTTTTGTCAAATAGCTATATATTTCGATCTTGTTTGTGGCTGGTGTAGCTTAGAGATTTTTTTATGTTTCCTTTTTATAGGAAGAGTGCTATATAATTTATGTCGAAAGATTATACTAATAACGTTGTTGTTTTCATATATTGATATATTGTTATTATTCTAAATTCTAAGTGGCTTCAACGCTGCGTCTCTCTACAGACGTAAAACTATATCCTTATTTTCAGTCAATATTTAAAAAGGATTTTTGTTTGATTGTGCTAAATCCTGATATTTGAACGGAAAACAAAATCCGGATGAGGACCACATGCGTTTCAATATAACCCATGGAAAAAACGGAGTATATGAGCCGCGTCACGACAAAACCAACATAATGGGTTTGCGACCAGCATGGATCCAGACCAGCCTGCGCATCCGCGCAGTCTGATCAGGATCCATGCTGTTCGCTATCAGTTTCTCTACTTGTAATAGGGTTTGTAAGCGACCAGCATGGATCCTAATCAGCCTGTGCGGATGCGAAGGCTGGTCTGGATCCATGCTGGTCGCCAACCCATTATGTTGGTTTTGTCGTTACGCCGCCCATTATGTAGAATTCGGACCATGTTTGCTGATGGACGACGATCTTCACGTGCCATTAACAAAGAATGCCAAGGATAGCAATTCTCTATTTCATTAGAGAAAGTACGCTTACATGTAAAATGCAAATAATGTATTTATGTAAATTCATAAGTGTGTATTAAGAAAAAGTAGAATAACATGAAGTAAACAACTAAACATGCCGTTAGCAAACGAAGAACATTTCTACTTCAGACCGATAGTGACATTTCAACTTTACAATATCACGACTTCAACTCCACAAAAATCATGATTTTAATCTCACCAATTCACGATGCCAGTCTCACGAGTTCGTATATTCACAATTTAAATTTCATAAGCTCACGATTTCAACTTCTTAAATTCAAGATTTCACCTTCATGCGATCTAAGCTTGAAGCTCATGTATCCATGATTAAGACTTTGTAATTTCATTAAAATCAAAATTGGCTACATGGCTATTTTATAATGTTGTGTCACTTATGTAAATATTGTTGGCCGAGTTCAGGCAAATAGAATGTGTTTTAAAGATCCTGTTACTTAATTTTTTATGGTTTTATATCATAAATGTAATGCTCAAATGAAGATTTATCATTACTGTAAGGTCCAAAAAGCATTATTTGTAAAGATATTACCGAATTTACATTTCATGTTAATAAAGAGAGGTAATTAGAAATTCATTTTCTATAAAGTCTAAGTCAAGTTTTTAAATAAGATTTGAATGCATATATTTTTTATGATAACATAAAAAATTTTATGATTACATAAAATGCGGACACATAATTGCAATACATTTTCTTCGATGTATGAACATTCTTTTAGAAACATAATTATATACATATATAACATTTTACTTCAGTAGCAACCTTAATTACAACATACAGGATCTTTAAGATAGAGCAACGGAATCCCTAAAGAACGCTCAAATCAACAAAATTGAAAATGTTGCAGGTTTGGTTTTTTTGAGCCTATACATGAACGGTACCGGTAGGTGCAAGCTGACGTCCACTCTTCCTATCACCGGGTTAAGCAGAATTTCAAAATTAAACACGAAAATTTGAATAAAGTAACATCTGCGGCGGTAATCATGGAACCTTCTATGTGACACGTTCGTGCCGTTCCACGAAAAGCGATGTCTCTCCCCATGTAAAATAATGCGTGTGCCTAAGGGCTAAATTTAAAAATTGGAAATTGAAAGGGGATCAGAGGTTATGAAGCCAGCATAAGGCAGATAAGCTGTCAAAAGATAAATTTCAAAAGCCGGTATCATATACATAGGGTGATAAAAGAGTATTCAAATAGGAAAATTTGAAAAGAATAAACTAAGGATACCACAAAAAATGCATAAACAATACTATCGTGTCGAACGATCTTCAATGATAGAAAAATGTACGTGGCGACTTTTGACGGCCTCCACACGGCACAAATAACACTGAGGTGGCAATAAAATAAAGAGAAAATGAATTTCTAAATAACGCATAAAAAGACAAAATTGAAAATGTTGCCGGCTCAGCTTGACTGAGCCTATTCATGGACAAAACCTTACACCGGCCTAACTCAAACATTATTAACAGTTTATAAAAGATATACCTGCAGTTTAATTGAACATGATTGTTCTTTATTTAAATCATTTCTTACATTTTAATTTAAAAACAAGTTTGTAGTGGAATGTAAATACAAAATAGCTTACTTTCATATTGAGACTATTGTTAACAACGTTTTAGTATGCACTGGTAACAAGAGTAATTCACGCCGCCGATTTGATCAGTTAAGTAAGACGAAACTTCCAGGGAGTCGTCATGCTTTTTGGACAGAAGTGGTTGAAGTGGTTTTGCTTGTTCGCCATCGGGCCTTCTTACACGACAAAAAGAAATTGCAGACAATCGAGTACTAGTATTGCCTTAAAGGCACGGTCATAAGAAAAGATCGTATTGTTTGGTCGAGTAATGGTCGAGTAATCACAAAATCGAATTTCACAAATAATTATCTCGTCTATAAGTTGACTTAGTTGAGCTATTATATTTGCAGAAATCTTGTACGAGAGGAGAGATCAGATCTGTAATAAGGTTTAACCCTTTCGCTGCCAGAGGGTTATTGTTTTATTGATCACTTATTTGCCAGAGGGTTTTCTAAAAAAATACTATATTATTAATTAATATAATTATTATTATTCTTTGAATGTTATCAGTATTATAATAATTATATATATTTCCAAATATGCTAGTATAATAATAATTATTGTCGATGGTATAATTTTCTTTGTATTTATTATTATTATTATTATTATTATTAATTTATTATTATTATTATGATTATTATAGAAACGGCTAAAGCCGTCCATATGGCAAATACGCCGAAAATAACAGGGACGGCTTAAGCCGCCCCTATGGCAGTGAAAGGGTCAATTCGGAGGTGAATTGTAAGTGACATGTATGTTCGAACATGGGTTATGTAATAGCCAGAATGGTCGAGTGTAGATAAGATTGAAGCGTAGCGGAGTCACGGGGCTTAATCATGGATTGTGTATGCTTTCTTGGCGATTAGGTATCACCGAATTGCGACTGCCCAACCCAATTTGTACAATGCTAATTATATTTTACAGTTCATCGTCCTTGATTAAGAATAATTGAGGATTAGGGCAATAGGGTTGATCATTGGCAGTGCGGAATCACATTTGAAATATAATTGTTATGTTCTTACCTTTAATTTCTATCGTTTGCTTTGCTACGGTACATGCACAATGGGTATGGTGTGCCTGGTGCACGTGAGATATATCTTAATGGTGATGACCAAAACGGATGACGATCATATGCGATACTATATAACCATGGAAACTCAATGCTTCTACAGAATTAAAACAAAAGCTACAAATCGTTTCGTTCGGCTGGACTCGGAAAAATACGTATCATCAAGATACAATATGGCAGACAAAAGGTCGTTGTTTTAGCTCGTAGAAGTATAAACATATATTTATTTCCTCATTTTTAGTTGATTGAAAAAAGACAACTTGTGTTAATAAGTTTCTTATAACATAATAAACTTTTCATAATATTTTGAAGGCAGACAATTCTTATCAAATACTAAAAAGTTTACAATAATGTTAATTAGGTGTCAATTATAGGCACCGTTCTATTACCATCACTAAACAAGATTTGCCTTTCGGCTTTAAAAGTCAGAAGTTCTGATATACCACTATAGATTATGTAACAGTGTTTTTACTTATAACTTTGTGTTAAATTTCCTAGCATCAAAACTCCACCGCGGAGTTAAAAAGCAAGTTAACTCGACAGAGGGCTCGTCAATGATAATTTACCTCAGTCGCCACTTACCGACTATGACTACTAATATGTGTATTTGATTTTCTATTGTTTTAACTCCTGACGAACGTTATAATAAAATTATGTTCAAAACCATTTTGGTGGTATTGTTAATGAATGTGAAAATATTTGCGCCGAAATATAATCATGGAGAAGATAATAAAATGCATGTCTATATATTTTCAATTTCATCTGGTTGACATAAAACGGCTACTGAATAAGCAAATACATATGAGCCGTGTGATGACAAAACCAACATAATGGGTTTGCGACCAGCATGGATCCAGACCAGCCTGCGCATCCGCGCAGTCTGATCAGGATCCATGCTGTTCGCTACATGTAATAGGGTTGGTAAGCGAACAGCATGGATCCTGATCAGACTGAGCGGATGCGCAGGCTGGTCTGGATCCATGCTGGTCACAAACCCATTATGTTGGTTTTGTCGTGACACGGCTCATATATGTTCACATCTGATATAACCAATGCACTTTCAGCATTTGTACCAAGTGATATTCCAATAGACAATGTCCTCAAGGTGACCTTTAGTGATGGCCCATTGTCCGTAGTCCATCTTCCGTCCGTGCGTCAACAATTTCTGTAAACAACTTCTCCTCCTAAACCTGTTGGCCAAATTTGTTGAAACTTTGCAAGGATATCTCTTGAATGAAGCTCTACGAAAATTGTTCAAAGAATTAAATTCCATAAAGAACTCTTCTTGTAAAAAGCTATTTATGGGCTAGAGCTTAGATATTTTGCATGAAACATGTTCTGGTGGATGTCTATCAAGTTTTCTTTTTAAATAAAAGCCTTAAGGTCAAAATTGGCCCTGCCACAGGGGGTCATTGATTTTCCTTATATGTATATATTTATAAAAGAAAACTTAAACAATCTTCTTTTAATAGAATGGCTGCCATAGCTAAAATTAGAAAATAACAACAACTTAACAACATCTCAACCACTGGATAATTTTACACAAAGTTTCCTTTGTGAAAATGTACAAAAAATGTTCAGATTAAGGTGACCCTTGACTCAAATTGTACTTATGGGGTGAAAAGGACAAAGTAAAATGTGTATTTTACATGATTAAACAATTATTTAGCACTACTAAGTTTCTTTATTTTCGTTTGAATTATTCTGATAGTTGCTTCTAAGTCAAACTAAACAATTCTTTGTTTTGTATGCATACAACCTAGTAAACAACATTGTATTGTTCATTACTAACTCAATATAACTATTTTAAGCCTGTACAAAAGAATAAATTTTATGTTTAACAAACATAAAATTTGCACGTGGTTTAAATGGTATTTTGACACATGAATAGTTTCCAGACAGCAAATGACTAAAAGGTATTATACATCAGAAATTGTCTGACCTTTTCTTCAATGATTGGTTATCAATAATAGAAAAAAATCGGATAGGTGTGCAAATGCAAATTATTTTAAAGAATCATTTGAATTTAAGAAATATTAAGTAAATGCACCTTCTAAGTATGCATATCTTTCGAACAAAAATCCTTTGGCTCCCTGTAGGAATTGGATGTTGGGGTAAAACCCCTTTGATTTTTAGTACTTAATGTAACATTGGTATTGGCGATGACTTCAATCATCAATTCGAATGTTCTTTTTTGTGAATAAGCGTTTAGACAAAATATTACAACAGACCGAATATCATTATTTATAAAGAATAAATGGAAACCATGTTATGTTGTATTTTTTTAAGTGGAATATTTTTTTTTTTTTGATTTGTCAAAGAAATAATTTGTTTATTAGGTAACTGAAACTGTAAGGTAAAAGCAATTTTGGTTTTCTCCCGTTGTTATTGGTTAGAAGCAATCCTATACATAAGTTTTTCATTTACTTCTCCTTCTTCATCTTCTTATAACACAAATTACGCATTTTCAAAATGGATAATGCAATACAACAAGCTGAAAACAATAATGGTTTATTTTTTATTGATTTTCCTTTCATTTTTGTTGATAATGGTATTGTTATAATTTACTAAACATATTGATTATTGAATCGCATTTCTTTTCATGTTGGTATGTGATTGATTGGTGCCCCGATTTATATCTATTTATCAATTTCCCTCAAGCTTTCATGATTTATTGAACATGACTTGAAAAATAAATATATTTAATTAGAGACTGAAACGCCTACTGCCTTCTTAGAATTTCATAGCTACAGCTATTTTGAGCTACATTTGTATTTGAATCAATGACAATTTAGGAAATGCCCTGTTGTTAAATGACTCATAAGAACAAGTGTTCTGCATTATTTGATAAGCAATTCATATATCATGTATAAAATCAAGTAAAATTTAACAGAAAAATTTACGTAATCCTGTTGGTTTGCTTTTCTTTCTTTCCTTTTCCAGTCACTCGTTTTGTTACTTCTTTATATCACGAACTAGGCAAAGCGTGATTAATGCTTACAACTTCTTACAATAAGAACATGAAAAGACCGTCAATATCATTAGTGTTGTTTATTTGCAACTATGACGACTGTAACCAATAATTGTTATGCGGACCTTTATATTAACTCAGAATCGGGGAGACCCGAGCATATTTATAATTCGCTAAACGGGGACAAATTACCCCCTGCGCCGGTAACTATAAGCTGGTGGGCAAAAAACTCGAAATTCGCTGTACAGTTGTTGTTGGACTTATTGTAATATTCGTTCTTATTGGGTGTAGTTTATCTGTTGGATATTCTATAGGGAATAACGCATGTGAAAAACGTGAAAAGAATCACTTCCATCGACATGATGAGTCTCGTTTCAAGAAAACAACTAAATTGTCGACTTTGCCGAATCGTGTTTCCACAAAAAGCAATGACTTAGAAACTACGACATCTCTTATATCTATAACGAACTCTACGACACCAGAAAAAACAACACGTATATCAGGAACAATAGTTCGGACAAGTAACTGTACAATTAAACAAAGGCCGCCCATCAAAGGTACGCCTTTGTTTTATTTGTACAAAAAATACATTGAAGCTGCATGTAAATCAAAAGAAAGTAAGGTTATTTTAAAAAGCTATTCTTTTATTCACAAAGATGATATTAGAAAATATAAGAAACATACATTTTAACAACAATTTTTGTTTCAGCACTCTCAAAAACTTATAATAAACGTTAAAATGCACTTGCATTTCAGTAAATTTGGATGGACAGACATACAGACTGTCTCGACAATCAGACGGAAAACACTGGCAATACGACGAAAGTAACCAGCAATGTGTGTCAGGGATACCAGGGATACGGCAACCACTGGATTCATTCACAAAGTTCAAATTCGTCAAAATGAACGACGGATCTTACAAAATTATGGTGAGTTTTAGTATACGCTGAAAAATAACATTTCACATGTTGTGTAATATACATAACATAACAGAGTTTGGTGCGTGATTATATTAATTAATTTATATTACTAAATGCTAGATGACATGATAATGACCGATAACAGCAAACAAGCTCGGTTTCAGGGGTAGGTTATTTAAAAAGGAGCATTGTGACCTCAATTTTTAGACCTTTTAGTACTTTAATTATCATTCTCTTCAAATCATGCAAAGTTTAAGAAAACTTTCTGTGCTAACTTAAAGTTCCCTTTGTTGTCGCATCTCTTAATAGTCAATACTCACAAAAATTTCATTAAACAAGGCTTAAAATTGTCATAGGAAATATAAAATACAAATACCTGTATGACATTTCTATGACAACATAGATGATTTGGAAAAAGAAATGGATAATGCCTTGAAATAATTTCTATAACTGATTCAAAATTCATATATTCCGTTTATATCCATGTGTTTAAGTTGAAACTTATTCTTTGATTTTCATTATTCTATTTGACCATTTAGAACGTTTGCCATTGTACTTTAAACTTTGTGTTTCTTTTGAGCTTTCAATATATTACGATCTTGTTTATGACTGGTGTAGTTTTCTTTATGTTTTTTCTTTATAAGAAGAGTACTATGTAATCAATTTCAAAATGGCATGTCATCAACGATGTCGTTGCTTTTGTATTATCATGTTCTATGCAGCATTTCTTTTCAGTCGTATAAGTTAAACTGTATCTTTATTTTCAGTCTAAATGTAGAAAAGTATTTTTGTTTGATGGCTTTGGTGTTTCTGGTGCTCATTCCAGATGTTTGAACGGAAAACAAAATCCGGACGATAACCGCATGCGTTTTAGGGTAACCATGGAAACACAGAATCTGTGTAGGATTCGGACAAAAGCAACAGGTCGCTTTTTGCGGATGGACGAAGATCTTCACGTATCGTCAATAAAAAATATCAGTGATTGCAATTCACTATTTCGTTTAGAGAAAGTACGATAAAATGCATATGATGTATTTATTTATATTTATCAATGTGTGATTATAGAAAGTAGAACAAATAGAAATTTACATGACGTTAGTTAGACAAGAACCGTTCAACATAAGACCGATGGGGATATTTCAACTTTACGACATCACAGTTTCAACTCCACGAAGTCATATTTTCAACCTAACCTTTTCACGGGTTCGTAAATTCACGATTTGGAAAGGGTTACGCAGTATGCCATATGCATTTTTTGAATGGCATACTACAACACTTCGTCGATATTTTGAAAACATCAATTAAAGGGTTATTAAAATGATAATATATTTTAGTATTTTGCATAATAAAATACCTCAGAAAGAATCCTTTTTCAATATTAAGCAGAATAAAACGCCAAGCCAAACAGAACGACCAAACATTTTTTATGCTCCTCGAGAGCATACAGTCACCGCTTTGTCCGTCCGTCCGTCCGAACTATTGTCCGGGACAGAAGTAAAAACTATTCAAGCTACTTTCTTAAAATTTCACAGATGGACGGATCTCATTGGGAAGAGGTGCAGTGCTCAAGAACCGTAACTCTCTAACATAATTTTTGAGTGATTGCCCTTAGTAGTTTTTCATACTTTATTCTAAAACTACTAAATATGTCAACTTTAAACTCAAGAGGTGGTCTCGGGGAGCATCACCGGTTCTCCCGGCTATTGTTTCAAAAAATGTGAAGTATAACTTATCTTAATTACATTGAAAACTTTTTAATATATTTTTTTTAAATAAAAGAATCAATTTACAATTGCCACTCAATTTTCTGTTTTAAAGAGTAAGGGTTTTCTTAAACGATTTTTACACATGCTTGTTAACGACGCACTATGTCATATGGTGTTTTCCAAGGCGACTTTCCTCATATAGCATAGTGTGTTGTAAGTCCCGACGCAGTATGCTATATGCGGCAATATGCTATAAGCTTGAAAATTTACAGGA
Organism: Ruditapes philippinarum; assembly: GCF_026571515.1. NCBI lineage: Eukaryota > Metazoa > Mollusca > Bivalvia > Venerida > Veneridae > Ruditapes > Ruditapes philippinarum. Next base: position 55,376 of record NW_026866305.1, on the reverse strand, counting down.
CGTTAAACATTTGGCCATCTCGTTTTGATAGGATTTAACTACATTTAACTACATTTTTAAAGATGTTTCATAACACGTACAATTTAACGGTGAAATATAGATCGTCTTCGCACGACTGTATCAGCAGGAGTAGACTTTCCAGAGGGGTTCGAGTTCACAACCCTCTGTAGATTCTGGTCATATATTTGAGCTAAGTGTAATAGTAATAATAATAATAATAACCATAACAATAATAATAATAATAAAAATAATAATAATAATAACAATTATACTGAACAAAATAATGATAATTAAAAGCCGTTTAATTCAATTTATTTGCGATCGGTCCGTGCGTTAAAGCATTTATAAAAGTAACGAATGTAACCGTATTTTAAAAACGTACATAAAAGATGTTCGAAAAAAAATTGTTACGTTATAGTATAGCGACGAGACTGTTATGTGGAAATATCATGGCCTGGGGCGACATCGAGGGATTTTCTCTTCAGAAAATGATCGAGGCAGTAAGGCCGAGAACTTTTTCTGTAGGGAAACCCCGAGATACCGCCCAGGCCATGATATTTTTACATAACAGTCGAGCTCGATATATTACAACTGTTTTATCGCATGATAAACCGAAATGAGAATCTTGATCGAAATTTTAATTTCAATTTATTGCTTTCCTTAATAAATTAAATTCCCTGCTCGGAACCTCGGTTACTTTTTTATGGTACATGTCAATGACCGATTTTTGTGTTTAGCTCGACTATTCGATAAGATTAAGTAGAGCTATACTAGTCACCCGAGTGTCGGCGTCGGTGGCGGCGTCGGTGTAACCACTTATGTTAAAGGATTGTGATACCTCAAATATTTTCTGTCCTTTGACATATGGCTTTGAAACTTTGCACACTTTTTCATCATTTAGCCCTCAACCTGTAGACAAGAGGAGGTAACTTTATCTAGCAGTTTGACAGAATTATGCCCCTTTTTCGACTTAAAATTTATGTTAAAGTTTTTGTAATACCTCAAAGATTTTCAAAATTCATTGACATATGGCTTTGAAACTTTACACAATTGTTCACCATCATGACCCCAACCTGTAGACAGGAGGGGGTAACTGTATCTAGCATTTTGACAGAATTATGCCCCTTTTCGACTTATAGTTTACATTAAAGTTTGCGTTCCACCTCAAATATTTTTAAAGTCCATTGGCATCATTTGTCATATGGCTTTGAAACTTTGCACACTTGTTCACCATCACGCCTGACCTGTAGACAGGAGGAGGTAACGCTATCAAGCATTTTGACAGAATATGTCCCTTTTTCGACCTAGAATTTACATTAAAGTTTGCTTTGAAGCAAGCTGAACTTTCATACACTTCTTTTTTAGCATTATAGTACTCTCTCCAAGGCCTATAACATTGATTTGTAAAAAAAATGGCCATTAATGAACTTAGAATTTTTTTACATTATCAAGGCTATTTTACTATCCAGCACTTAGAATAGTCGAGCGTGCTGTCTTACCGAAAGCTTTTGTTTCATATTTTAAACCTCATAGCGCAAGAGCCAATCAGAAGCACTTTGGGTGTTCCAGACTGGTTGGATGACCACACTAACATCGCTAACACAGGGGGCCCACACAGTGTTTGGATGGTATATACTGCTTGATAGTGACCTTAAAATGAGATTTTAGTCATAACCTTATAATATGTATATAAATATAGACAAGGGGCATTACTCGGTAAATAGAGAATTTTCGATCACCCTCAAATTCATGAGAGATTTTCCACTAATAAATTAAAAAATTCCAAAAACTATACTGCGTTGCATAGCTTATATAATCCACAATTGATAAACACTAACTCTATTTTGGTTCCCTTAGCCCATTTTACGAAATTTATTCAAAACCGTTCACTTCTGTCACAAAATTGCTTATTCGTACGAGATGTCGCAACACCAAATTCCACGGGTAAAATATCAATTTTAAAAGGGGGAGGTACAAATAAACGCATGCAAACAATAACACAACATAGTTTCTATTACCTACCTGCGCAAATAGTCGTAAAGCGCTCTATATTCGTCTGTTTCGAACGAAATTTTCAAATCAGAGCAGAATTCTGCTTCGACGTAGACATCTTGGGGATACCCCGGTCACGTGACCAGCCGTAGTATCGAGACCTTTCATTGGTTCGGTACGAACTTTGTTTATAACGACAACCAATGAAAGGTTTCCATACACCATGACCAGAATTTCCAACATGTATTCGCCGAAGCAGATTTCTGCACTAATTTGAAGATTTCGTTCGAAACAGACGAATATAGAGCGCTTCACGACTATTTGCGCAGGTAGGTAATAGAAACTATGTTGTGTTATTGTTTGCATGCGTTTATTTGTACCTCCCCCTTTTAAAATTGATATTTTACCCGTGGAATTTGGTGTTGCGACATCTCGTACGACTAAGCAATTTTGTGACAGAAGTGAACGGTTTTGAATAAATTTCGTAAAATGGGCTAAGGGAATCAAAATAGAGTTAGTGTTTATCAATTGTGGATTATATAAGCTATGCAACGCAGTATAGTTTTTGGAATTTTTTTATTTAATTAGTGGAAAATCTCGCATGAATTTGAGGGTGATCGAAAATTCTCTATTTACCGAGTAATGCCCCTTGTCTATATTTATATACATATTATAAGGTTATGACTAAAATCTCATTTTAAGGTCACTATCAAGCAGTATATACCATCCAAACACTGTGTGGGCCCCCTGTGATCGCTAATATTACCCTAACCGCCGTTTGAGTTACATGCCAAAAGGGTGATTTTTTTTAAATTTATTTCAATGATTATTGTTATTTTCTCGGGGACTTGAAATGGATGAAATTGCAAGTGTTGCTACTAATGAAAAGGTTTATGGAGGCAGTGCCTCATAGCACCGAATTAAATTCTGGAAAAAAGATTTAAAGATTTGTTATAAAAATACATTGTAACTTATGTCATTATAGAAAGTAGACCAAATAGAAATTTACATGACGTTAGTAATACAAGAACCGTTCTACATAAGACCGATGGTGATATTTCACCTTTACAACATCACCATTACAACTCCACGAAGTCATATTTTCAACCTAACCTATTCACGGGTTCGTAAATTCACGATTTGGAAGAGGTTACGCAGTAAACCATATGCATTATTTGAATGGCATACTACAGCACTTCGTCGATATTTTGAAAACATCAATTAAAAGGGTAATTAAAATGATAATATTTTTTAGAATTTTGCATAATAAAAAACCTCAGAAAGAATCCTTTTTCAATATTAAGCAGAATAAAACGTCAAGCCAAACAGACCGACCAAATATTTTTTATGCTCCTCGAGAGCATACAGTCACCGCTTTGTCGTCCGTCCGTCCGTCCGAACTATTGTCCGGGGCAGAAGTAAAAAACTATTCAAGCTAATTTCTTAAAACTTCACAGATGGATAGATCTCATTGGGAAGAGGTACAGTGCTCAAGAAGCGTAACTCTCTAACAAAATTTTTGAGTGATTGCCCTTAGTAGTTTTTCATACTTGCGACTTTTCACATATAGCATAGTGCGTTGTTGGTCCCGACGCAGTATGCTATATGCGGCAATATGCTGTAAGCTTGAAAATTTACAGGACGTTAAACATTTGGCCAACTCGTTTTGATAGGATTCAACTACATTTTTAAAGATGTTTCATAAAACGTACAATTTAACGGTGAAATATTGATCGTCTTCACACGACTGTATCAGCAGGGGTGACTTTCCAGAGGGGTTCGAGTTCACAACCCTCTGTAGATTCTGGCCATACATATGACGGGTATTTGAGCACAGTGTAATAGTAGTAGACTAATGATATCTGTCATATGTTGCGGTTCGGACCGGAATATCCGTCCCGACCCGCCCATTGGGCGGTAACGAGGCTTGCCGAGTTACTGCCCATGGGCGGGTTCCCGAGGGACGGATATTCCGATCCGAACCGCAAACATATGTTAGATATTTTTTCTTGCATATTCTGCCATATTATTTCATATTTAAAATGGTTAACCTCAATATGATATATGTTCATGGAAATTAAAGTAATTTCATCCGTAACTATTTTCTTACAATAGCGTATGAACTTATAACTCAGTTTCAGTTTCAGTTTTTATTAAACCAAGGCATATAATATGCAACTGGTTATAACAACAAACAAACAGAAAAATAACAGTCAAAAGTCACTAGTATCACAATATAAAAATACAAATATGACTAGCTTAATAAACAAAAAGGAGATCATATTGTTCATTTCAAGTTCTGAATTCAATACAACATGTATTTTATATTGTAACAAATGAGAACGGAGAATGAGAAGTATTACTTATCTAAATTTTAACATAATGTTTTTACAAAATAAAGATAATTTTAGAAGAATATTTTTTATCACAACTATTCATTAATGTGTCAAGTTTAAAAATATTGGGATGAGTGTAAAACCTGGGAATGAAGAGATTTTACGTCCTTATGTCATTAAAGTACGAACATTCAAATAAGTAAGTGAAATTCATCACCAATAGCTTGATACGGACATAAGGAACAGACCCTAATTATTATGATCAATTGCCAAGTGTCTGCCTTTTTCGATTGTAATAGGTGATTCATTGTTCTAAATTTACATAAATATTTGCCTATGTCAAAAGGAAGTACATCTAGATATTTTTTCAAAAACAATGAGTATTTTTATATATGTACTATACACTAAACACTTAGAGGATTATCAATAGTACTATGCCAATCTTGTAAAAAATTGATCTTGTAGTCTAAGCTTCACAACATTTTTAAAGTGATTAATATTATCTACCTTCTGTAAATGAAAATATTCTGACATGCCAAGATTACTAAGTGTTTCTTTCAGCAAAATTTATCCATTTAGAATTAACAATATTCCTAGAGGACAAAGACAACATTGTTTTTATAAAGAAGTTTACATATCTTATTTCCTTAGCATTTATAAATTTTACTCCAGAAACACAAAACTCTTGCTTTCACTTGTAAGGCTAATGGGAATATGCCTAACTCACCATAAACCATACAATTAGGTGTAGAAGCTTTTAAATTCAAAAATAAATTACAAAAATACAACTGAAATTTCTTCTAGAATTTGAACTTGTTCGAATCCCCAAACTTCACTTCCATAAAGAAGAATAGGTACAACCATAGAGTTAAATAAATGTAGTTGCAAAGAAATTGGTAAACACAATTTACGTGACTTTTGGATCACAGAAAACATTGCTCTTCTAGCATTATCAACAAGAATTTTCTTTGATTTCAAAAATTTACCATTATAATTAAAAAGTAACTCTCCAAGGTAAGTAAAGTTATCTACCAAATCAAGCTTTTTACCATTGTACATGAAATCAAAGTCATCCTTAGGTTTTGACTTACTAAAAACCACTACTTTTAGTCTTAGCTTCATTTACAACAAGATTCCATACATTAAAGTAGTCACTCATAGCATTCAAGGCGTTTTGCAAAACAGTTATGCTTTCTGCTAAAAGCACTGATTCATCAGCATATAACAAAAGAAACAATTTAACATAAACATCAATGACATCGTCACTAAGACATTCCCCCGAGTTGCGTTAGAGATATTTACAAGTCCTGTATATTTATTAGATACAAATTCTGACAAATCGTTCAAAAAGATAAGAAAACAAAATTGTGAAAGATTTTCACCTTGACGTACACCGGTATAACTACTAAAGAAAACTAGTCAACTCACAGTTTACTTTAACACAAGATTTAGCCTTACTGTACATATTTGTGGATTATACCAAGACACTTACCATACAATATTATGTGACAAAAGTTTGTGCCCATAAATGAAGTCGATTAACAGAATCAAATGCCTTCCTATAGTCAACAAATGCACAGTAAAGCTTTTTTATTACAACTTAAATAATAATCATATTAACATCTTTAAGGAAAACATATGATCAGTAGTACCATATTGTGACCTTGAACCCCAGCTTTGTTTCTTCGTTTAGTAAATTGTGACATTCCAAATATTCATTCAGTCTATAACTTAGTATATTGGTAAATAGTTTGCCAAACAACGTAATATGGTTATCCCTCTATAATTTTTGGGATCAGATTTGTCAACCTTATTTGTATATATAGGATCAATAATACCCTGACTCCAAATATAAAAAATACTTGAATCCAAAATAACATTTAGCAATAAACAAAAAACATTTAAAACAGATTCATTATTTACATTTTTTAGATATTCATTTAATATCATTATCAAACACAGAAGGACTTTTTATTATTTTTTAATTTTTTAGCGAACTTTTTTAATTTCCTCAATAGTTATTTCTGCATTTAGGAAGCTTATTATTACAACTTAAGTATCTCAAGATCTAAATCATCTAAATTGTCAATATCTAGATCAGATTCATTTAATTTAACAAAAATGTTCAAGAAAAACTTCCTTTCGAAATATTATTCACAGTAATCCCTGCTGTCCGTGCAGTATCTATTTAACAAATTCCAAAAAGCTTTTGGTCTGACGACTTTAACCCAAGTATCCTTTTTATTAATATTATCTTGATAAGACTTTAATTTTCTTGTTTATCATCTTTTTATAAGATTTTCCACTAGACAACGCATTGGATTGGAAAGTTAGTATCAGTCTTATTTCTTCTATAATAATTCTTATCTTTGACAAGTATAGTTCTTCTTGCTACTTTACATCAATCATCAAAACCACTCTTTGCTGACGTGAATTTCTTACGTCTTTTAGTCTTTTTTTTGTACGTATTTTTCACATCAACTAATAAAGTGACAGCTATCAGCAAGACATTAATAAAATTAGTTGAGAAACTTTCTCAGTAAAAGTTATTAATAGTATTATCACCAAATAAGTTTTACTTGTCAACAATTCTGAAGAGTTCTACTTGTAATACAGAAACACTGTCTAAATCAAAACTATTTTTTAAACACATCATTCACAAAGCTTTATCCCATATGGGTAGGCACCACTGTCATGAATATCAGTGACACTATGAAACTATTTTTGTTGTTAAACATATAAAATAGAAATCAAACTTAATACAAAAAGAAAATGTTTATTATGGAATATCCGATTAAAATGGGGTTCAAAATCGCAAAAATTTCAAAATCAACAATATTTGGAAACACACATGGTGAAAGTAAAACATAAATCAACTAAACTTGTATTTTTACAAGTAGTTCGACACTACACATGAAGGTCACTTACCTACATCTAACCATTAGCTATCACAAATTTATGGACTTTGCATAAGTCAATCAAACGGTTTACCCAAAATTTTTACATTACTAACTATCTTTGGGAAGATCTTCCATGTAATACCTTATTTAACGGTTAACAATAGACAGCTTGTTTTTGTCTAGTATATACAATCAAATTTTGTATCCAATATTGTATTTTTTATCAATTCATATAATCTTTAAGTGTACTGTTTTTAGGCATTAAAATCACGCATCAAAACAAAGCTGACTTCAGCCATACAATAGTTATAATATCATACAATATTATTTTCAAATCTTGTCAAACAAATTTTCAATATTAGAATACCACTGATCCTTCAGGAGGAATGTAGACTGACAGAAAGATATTTTAAATTTTTTGAATCATTGATACTTAATACAAAGACAATTTCTGTACTTAAGTTCTAAAACCTGAATATTATCAGACAGTTCATTTGTAACAAAAAACCCAACTCTCCCCAGATTTATTCTTAATTTTTTTTACGATTTTTTACCAAAAGTAGACATAACCATCCTTAAACAAGGTTGGTCCAAAAGTCATCCCTGAATTTGGTTTCAGCAAAATGAAAAAACATCAAATGTTTTTTACTAAGTCTACAAAATCTTGGATTAAATTTAATTTTGAAACAAGACCACAGACATTTGACAAAAAGAAATATTAGTTAAGATATGTATCATTATCAACGTAAAATTCTTTCTTCAACCAATAATTATGAATCAGAAAACAAAAAGTTTGGATATTTTTCCCACAACATCACTACTTATCAAAGTCTCTTCATCCAGTAACATCTTCAACTGCACATCCTATAAGGAACATTCCTGTAAAAACCCACTAACTTATGCGTGAATGCAGTCGGGCTTTGGGTCTAATGCAATTTCTCTCTCAACGTGCGCTGGGAGTGGGTCAACCTTCAGTACGGCAACATCCTTTTAAGGAAGATGGGAACGTTCTAACACGTGTAAATTTAAGGAAAGACGTTTAAAAACTGGACTTCCCAGATGATCACTATAAAGTATTCTATCTGGGGAACGTCAGGATTGTGAAACAGTTCCATACGATGCCTGAAATTTATCGAGAGTGAGCGGTATACCAATAGTGATAGTATATAGCCGTAGCTTCTTAACGAGCGATGTGAAAATAGGATTTTCTTAGAAGCCACTCAGACCATTGCATCCTCAACTAATGGAGTTAACATCATCCATGATGTAACAGATGTTAGTATATATATGTCCTTAGGTAGATGGAGTCAGATATCTGTCAATCATTGTTTATGGTAGACCTAGTACTACACAGCTGTTCGTGTTAAACAAATCCGGTTACGAATAACTTTGTTTGCTTTTCTTAGCTTATTTCTTTATGGATACTTTGCTTATTATAATGATCAGAGTGTTACTGATGTGTTTGCTTATCGAGTATAGAGAGTGTCTAAAACTGAATATTGTATGACTATTTGCCGCCGTAACTACTGTTTTGCGCGATTTAGCAAACATTTGCATAGTTATAAATAGAAAGCATTGTGATTTCGACTATTTCTTTTCTGTTTCGTATTTCTATATTCACTCTTTCGTATACAATATGATAATTTTAGACTGATACTTTTGACCAACTTGCGATAGTTCTGGTTGTACACCTCTAGTATCCGCTCAAAGTCCAATAAATTCGGTCAATAGAAATTTAAGTTATAATAATTACTCCTTTCGAGAATATCTGCATCTCTGGTGTCCATATCTTGTTTTAGATGTTATTATACAGATACAGTATAATCTTTGCTTCTCATTACATTATCTGCATAAAATCAGTCCTGACTAAACACAGTCTTTATCATTTATCTTAGAGCTTACAGTTCAATAATCGAGGCAATCTAAACCGGACAGTAGTTGTGTCCATTTGTTCTGTTACTCTCATTCTTTTTTCGGTTACTTTGCTTGAGTCTGGCTTATGATATGGAAAAGAAAGATGAAATTCAATGTTCGCAGCCAGAATTATTAGTCTGTGAGAACCACCGGTCTTTGATAATTAACGAAATGCTATGGCAGTTTAAGATGATCAATTAACAATGCAGACGCCTATTTTTGGCATATAAACATTCGCGAAATACCAATGTCACTAATCTTCTTCCGCGAGCACATACGTAAATATACACTCTAGTACAGATTGTCCGCCTCGGATTCTTCTCCGTTTACACGCTTATTCTTCTTCAAAAACGTCAAAAGTTCAGTAACCTATGTAAACCTTTATTCTTATTCTTTAGCTGTTAGACAAGTATGAAGATCTTTTACAATTACGATTCCCGTGTAAATTTTAGATAAGTTTTCGTTCGTGAAATTTGACTAAGGAAAAGCTGAATTCATAGTAGAATAATATTCTCAGCAAAACCTCGTTTACCCTGCCCAATGGGCGGGTCCCCTCGGGACGGATATTCCGGTCCGAACCGCAACAATATGACAGATATTATTATTGCTATAGCAAGACTGGCGTTTCCGTGAGTTTTTAACCCGCATGCCTCGGGAAATTTCATCTGGCATGGGGGGTGCCAGATGAGTCGCGTGCCCAAAACAACAACGTCATTTTAGCGGCACTTTATGAATGAACCTGCGTTAAAAAATGAAGTCGTTTTAGAAGGAAAATATATGTCTTAAAGGATGACGTCATTTCGCCGTTGTTATTTAATGTTGTAAGTTTCATACGGGCTATTGTAAGGAAATATTTAGTTGGATGAAATGAACTTTTAATTTCATGAACATATATCCCCATATTTGAGGTAAACCATTTTTTAAAATATGAAATAATATGGCAGAATAAGCAAAAAAAATGTCTTTCATATGTTTGCGGTTCGGATCGGAAATATCCGTGCCCTCGGGAACCCGCCCATGGGCGGTAAACTCGACAAGCTCGTTACCAGCCCATTGGGGGTCCCCTCGGGACGGATATTCCGGTCCTAACCGCAACATAAATGACAGATATTAATAATAATGAATATAATAATAATAAAATAATAGTAATAATAATAATAAAAATAATAAATAATTAATAATAAATAATAATAATAAATAAATAATAAAACAATTATACTGGACAAAATTATAATAATAATGATAATTAAAAAAGCCGTTTAATCAATTTAAATTTGCGATCCGGTCCAAATGCGTTAAAGCATTTATAAAAGTAAACGAAATGTAACCGGTATTTTAAAAAAACGTTAACATAAAAGATATTCGAAAAAAATACGTTACGTTATAGTATAAAAAAAAAGCGACGAGACTGTTAAAATGTGTGATAATTTTTCCTTTTTTGGCCTGGGCCAAAACATCGGGGGATTTTCTTTTTTTTAGAAAAATGTTTTCCAAAAGGGGCCGGGGTTAGGACCGGAGAAAAACTTTTTCTGAAAAAGGGAAAACCCGAGAAAACCGCCCGGGGGCCCTTTTTAAATTTTTAAACCATAACAAAAGGTTCCCCCGGCCTCGAATATTTTAACCAAAACCTTTGGTTTTTAATAGCAAGGGGAAATTAAAAAAGGGGGGGAAATTTAAAGAATTTTTTTGGGTTTTCTCAAAAATTTTTAAAAAATTTTTTTTCCAAAAATTTTTTTTTTTTTGGGTTTTTTTCCTTAATAAAATTTAAATTTTTTCCCTTGCTCCCGGAAAACCCTTGGGTTTTTTTAACCTTTTTTTATGGGTCCCATTTTTCCAAGGGGAACCCCGGGATTTTTTTTGTTTTTTTAAACCCCTCCAAACCTTTAAATTTGATTAAAGGAAATTAAGGGGGAAGGGGGCTAAAAAAAATTTTTTTATTTAAAAAAACCCGGGGAATTTTTTGTCCCGGGCCGTTTGGTGGGCCGGGCTTTTTTTTCGGGGGGGAAAACCACTTTTTTTTAAAAAAGGAAAAAATTTTTTGGAAAACCTTCCCTAAATTTTTTTACCAGAAAAAGTAATTTGCCCTTTTTTTCGGAACTTTTTAAAGTTTAAATTAAAGGTTTTTGGCTTTTTCCCACCCAATTTTTAAAAATTTTAAATTTTTTTGGCTTTTCAGGGGTCCACTTTTGGAAAAATTTTTTTTTGAAACTTTTGAACTTTTCATCATCATCGTACTTTCGCCCTAACGCATTCCGTAAATACGTTGGGTGTTCCAGACTGGTTGGATGACCACTTTAACATAAAACATTGCGACGCGCTAATATTACCCTAACCGCCGTTTGAGTACGGGCGTATAACAGGCTAGGAACATCAAAGAAAAATCGCCGCACCATTCGATAAAATAGTTAATAAGTATCGCCTAGACCTGCTTTTTTGTAGCTTTTAAACAAAAACATAAACCGATTTCTTTTACCAACAGCAATTGATTTCAATTTTTCTAATTTTGGTTTATCCGGGAGTTTATATTTCATATTCCAAATATATATACCTTGCAAGAATCACGAAGTAAATTTCATATGTCCTATGTTCATAACTGTCCTAGATGACCAAGATAATGTAATATGTAGTGCTTCTTGGTAATAATGGGAAACTATAATTCTGAGCTTAATTCTGGGCGAGTTATCGCTCCTTTTCATACAGATTTTAAGGCGTTATATTTTTGTGAAATCATGACACAGCCTTGAGCTGTATAAACATTTATCTATTTAACTTACTTATTACTTGGACAATTTTAAGTTTAATAAAAGAACTTATGCCAGATGTATACAAAACACTTGGTAAACAATTCAATGAATAAGATAACAATCAAGTCAAACATGAGGAAAAAAGGTTCAGTCTGAGCGAAAAACTCGTAGCCACTATTATAATAATTTATGAGCCCAGTTTTTTTTATGTCCGCTGATAACAAATGATCTGTAGCATTAAGCATGTATACTGTTGTTCTGTCTATCCAAAGACAAAGCAAGAGCTGATACATAGATTGTACAAAACAACAAGTATAAAAAGAATAACAGACAATGATCAGATATTTATAATAAAACATCTGATTGGTTGATTTCAAAAAAGAGACAAATAATGTGAAATAAGAGGTTTTCGCAAATTGCCGCATTCCCTCTATACGTATCAACGGACAGTGACAGTATGCTACGCGAAAGAAATATAATATGGTGTATTGCCGCATACATCCATCAGCACTAAGCCATACTGTAAAAAACATAGCATACTGCCGCATATAGCATACCGCGTCACGACAAAGCTCACACATCCATCATTAAGAATTCGTGATTGCATGAAATTAAATAAAATCCTTTTACGTAAAATTGTCGACATGGTTGCGGAACATATGAGCCGCGTCACGACAAAACCAACATAATGGTAATCCGCGCAGTCTGATCAGGATCCATTCTGTTCGCTTACAAACTCTATAACAAGTAGAGAAACTGATAGCGAACAGCATGGATCCTGATCAGACTGCGCGGAAGCGCAGGCTGGTTTGGATCCATGCTGGTCGCAAACCCATTATGTTGGTTTTGTCGTGACGCGGCTCATATGTAAATGTTGCTTGACGAGTTCAGTGAAAGAGCACGTGTTTCAAAAAAGAGTGAAACAGAATCTTTAAAAAACGCCCAAATCGACAAAATTGAAAATGTTTTTCAGCTCGGTTTGATTGAGCCTGTTCATGGACGGTACCGGAAAGTGCAATTTACCATCCACGACTCATGGTGCCGTCTTAAAAAGGATTTCAACATTTAAACACAAAAATGGTAAAATGTTGAATCCAGTTACTTCCGCAAATGTGTTCAAACGGCGTTTGTAATGAAACATACAATGTGACACGTTCGTGCAATTCCATGAAATATGGTCGCCAAGTAAAATAATTCATGCGCCCTGAACGAGAAAAATGTGAGAAACGGAAAAATTGAATTTTGAAATAAGATCAGCGGTTATAAAGTCAGCATATTACAGATTTACTGTCAAAATACAAATCTAAAAAGCAGGAAACATATCCTAAGAGTGATAATACTGTATTCAAGTAGGAACACTGGAACCACCCAACTAGAAAAGGTCCGAATAGAAGGGTCTTAGAACTCCACAAACATGCACACACAACAATAATGTTGTGCCGATCGATCTTCAAGGGTTGAAAATATAACATCTTTGATTAAATGTACGGGGTACAAATAACACTGAGGTGACAATAAAAAGAGGGAACAGAATATCTAAAGAACGTCCCCCCCCCCAAAAAAAAAAAAATAATAAAAAAATAATAAAAAATAAAAAAAATATAATTGAAAGTATTGCAGGTTCGATTTGATTGAACCTGTTCATGGATGGTACTAGAAAATGAAAGCTACCATCCACGCCCCATAGCACCGACTTAACTCAAACATTAAAAAGTACGTATACATCGTATAATATAGAATGACTTTTTGGGATACAGTGCACCAACAACACTGTAAAGGTAATATGGTTTTGGTTGTTGTTTTTGTTGTTGTTTTTTTTTGTTGATATCAATATGAGGATAGGAAAGAAAGGCGATTGAAAACGAAAGAAAGAAAGGAATGAATTAAATATTACATTTATGTTTCTGTATGTTAACAAGTGAATCACAAATTTACTGTTTTAGTAAAGACGTCGATTCATACGAAGTATGATCTTGAAACAAGTTAAGTCAGTTTTTTCTGATGAAAATAAGAAACATTTTCGCTTCTTAATCCAATCAAATATATTTTTATTGTACCAAAATTAATTGATCTCACTTCTAACCAATTTGAGGACCCCAAACGCAGCCATCTTAACCATTACGTCACTTTAATTACCATTTAAAATTCGATACTATTCTAATATACACAAATGAGTTGTTTTCTTATCTGATACGAACCTATAAATAGGATGTTATCATGTTGAATTTAAAGGTAATGTTGACAGATAACCATGTTAAGTAAACATTATTAGATATCGGGTTTTCACTATCATAAATTGTGCACCAAAGTCATGTAAATTCACATTGTTATATTTCTGATCTGCAGTATTCATATGTCAATATGTCGGTTAATGAACGTCAACCTTTGATAGTGAATACTAACAAAATTGTATCACGTACTTTCAAATGTAAACACTTTATTTTGTTTCCAACAGCTAATTTATTGTTTTTCGGATATGTTGTGCAATTCTATGTTATTTCTCAGTGGATACATAATGTTATTCAAAAGAAAGCAAATCACCAGGGCGACGGTGGTCCTTCTGAATGTTCATTAAGTAACTCTAGCGATCCGAGGTTTATTTCATTTCAAAACGTCGAGAAAAGGACAGCTGTTTGGCAACTTTATTTCATGATTGCTTCATCTTTACCGGCATTCTTTGCAACTGCTATACTCCCGTCGTATTCGGATACCTTCGGGCGGCGTTTTTTATTCGTATTTTCGTACAGCGCATATCTTTTAAAATATATTTTGTGCGGGCTCACTATTTTTTACGAATGGCACCTAATTTGGTTGATCGTTGCATCCTTTTTAGAGGGCATAACGGGCTCATATTTCACAGTTTATTCTGGTTGCTATTCATTCATAGCAGACGTCACTGAGCCCGGACGTCAACGAACGCTTGTCTTCACACTGTTTGATGGTATTCAATTATTAACATTAACTTTGGGTGGCTTTGTTGCGGGTTATTTCATTGAATTTCAAGGATATTTTGTTCCTATGGCATTATGTACTTTGATACAGTTTTGTGCATGGGTTTTAGCACTAATTTTCCTTCCTGAAACCCTCCAGGAGGAAAACATCTGTGACGTCACTTCCGTTTTCACAAATTTAAAACGAACTGTGGACTTCTACCGAAGTGACGAGTTTTCAGGCAAAAGAGCAGCGTACACGTTATTAGTGCTTTCGATCTTCACTGCCGAAATGGCAGGAAGCAATCGGGCATCAATTGAATTGTTATATCAACTTGGCAAGCCATTCTGTTGGCCTTCACAAAAGATAGGACTTTTCAGTGCGGCCCGGCATGCTGCGCAGGGATTGGCTGGAATATGTCTGATAACACCATTAAAGAAATGTTTGTCAGAAGTTAGTATCGCCATTATAAGTAATTTCTCAAATACCGCTTCTTTCGTGCTGGAGGCGTTTGCAAAGTCAGATCTGATGCTTTACCTTGGTAAGTAGATAAAAGAGCGATTAATTCTATACCATTCTATAAACCTGGACAATTAGTACTATATACTAGTATCTGAATGGAATAATTGGTTTACTAACACATACTTATAATAAAGTTATACCATTGTGGACATTATTCTAAGATACGTTATTTAGCATGGCTCTTCTTATTATTACATATATAGGAAAGCCAAGTGCATCGCATGCGGTGTTAACGCTCGTTTGGTCTGTTTAAAAAAAATCACTTGACAAAAATTCTATGTTGAAAAGAGACATAACTCCAAAAGTATAGCTTTCAAAATTATCGCCATTTACAAACAACCGTCTTTTGTCATTATAAGCGTGTTTCCAAATCATATTTATATCTTTAACATTGTTTGATGGGCTATATTAAAGTTTTTGCACAACGACGACGATGACGACGGCGAAGCATCGATCATAATAGCTCGACATTGTTATCCGAAACGGACAAGCCAGATCTAGAAATACTCATATTTTAGCATTATAAGAATATTTAGTAAACTTAACAATAGCTATTTTAGAGGGCATATCAGGTTTATATTTTACTGTTTATTCTGGTTGTTATTCATTCATACGCAAATATATTTCGTAGACATGAATATAAAATCACAAATCGCATTACGGAATCGTTTTATACAATGTAGTTTACAAGAAAACAAGGTCTATAACACTAAATAAACTCCGGATCAGAACATGCATACTATAGCAACTAAGCAACTATAGTTATGCGCATATTGTGCACAGTCAGAATATTTTGAAAACGTCATTAACTTTGATTTATACAGAACTTATTTTAGTTCGACAGTGTAAGAAGCCATAAGCTTATAGACACAATTTCGGATCCGTTCCTGGAACCAACCAGTAATGAGCACAGAGTAAAGTTATTTGCTCAACGAAACAACGACTTGCCCCTGGCGGGGTTTGAACCTATGCGGCAAAATGACTATCCCGACGAGTTAATAACTCGGCCAAGCCGTCATTGATGTTGACGTTACTCAAACGCTTGTATATATAAGAAACGCGTTTAACCTTTTCTTATTCATAGGGGGTCTCCGTGGCCGAGTTTTTAAGGTCGCTGACTTGAGATCACAGATCCCTCACCGCTGTAGGTTCCATCCTCACTCGTGTCGAAATCTTTCATGTGAGGAAGCCATCCAGCTAGCTTACGGAAGGTCGGTGGTTTTACCCAGGTGCCCGCTCGTGCATGAAATAATGCCCGGAAGGGCACCTGGGGTCTTCCTCCATCAATAAAGCTGGGAAAAAAATCGACGAAAAAATCTCGGCGGGACGCTCTAGGATGGCCCGACTTGAGTGTACGGTCGCCCATATGGGCTTTCCGGCGGCGACCTTAAATAAACGCATTTAAAAAAATCTTATTTAAACCATGTTTTAACCATGAATATAATTCGTCAATGTAATGTTTTGTAAACTTTCATAATCATATCGTATATATTTTTAATATTTCATTTTATTTAAAGTTCCCGTACCAGCCTTACTAGGTCGACTGACAGTATCAATGTCGAAAAGTCTGATGTCGTCTATGACAGACCCTGACAAACAAGGTGATCTATTTTTTGTTTTGTTTACTTCTGTTTATATTTAAGCTAATGCTCTGTAGAACTTGCACGGAAGTAAATTATCATTGCTTTTTGTTTTAAAATGACCTCTTTAAGGGTATGACTGGTAACATGTACGTGGTCCGTATTCAACAGCATAAAAACACCGTCTCTCTCACTCCTCGGTACGTGCACGTCGTTTAAAGGCACATGGCATCGGTTGATTTCAAAAAGCATAAAGATCGGAAATTATATCTGTGGACCAGCTGTCGATGTCCTGACTGAAGCCGAAGGGAGTGGTCACTTAAAAGTTGGAAGGGACAACGAGGGAGGGTACTATGGTGCGTGAGCCTCTAGCATGCAGTGAGGGCTTGAAAGGAGGCCCTTTACTGGAACTAACTGTCCTTATCAGGGCTACCTCCTTTTCATATTGTCTTAGTTTACTGAACAGTTAGGATCTTCCTCCAATTTTATATCTTTGACTAATTCTCCGTGGAAATTGCATGGAGGTAAATCTTTACCACACTTTATTTTAAAAAGGGCTTGGCTGGTGACATGTCCGGAATCCGTATCCGACACTTTTAATAGATGCTTTTTGTGCTCTTTCGAGCGGATGGACCTCACTAAGCATGGCATGTACTACATACACACATATGCACCGTAAACATTTACAACATAATTGAAATGTGATTAAATGATATCATGCTAGCAAAATCATCCAACAAATTAATATTCGCCATATTTAAGTCAACAAATTGACTTTCCATGCATTCCTTAACTTTGCTTTCGTGTTTGTTAATCATTCATTTCAGTTTTAACTGTAACATCATTTTCACGTTTTCTCTTCATTATAATAATTCAGCAGGTAGTCTTTAACACTTTAAATCGATTATTTGGAAAAGCGTAACAACTGTTGGAAGTCATACTTGTAAGAATTTCACAGTAATCGTTCCTGTTCAGTGTTAGTAACATGAAAGGAAACAACGTTGTTTTAGGCAATATTGTTTTTGTTTGTTTCAGTTTAATTATAAATTATTGGCATAGACGGGATTTTTGAAATATCTTTAATTTATATAAAAATTCTGTTTATTAAGAATGATAATGGTAAAAATATTATTTTATTACTATAAAAAATAAGCACAACAGTACATGCTAGAAACGTTATAGATTAAATGTAATGGGGAACTTTTTTTTCTAATGAGGAAATCTAAAAACATTGATGCCATAATTACAAGCCAGGTAGAAAAATCTTAATACAGTCAAACCTGTGTAAATGATCATATCCGGATACCAAATACAGACTAGATATAGGACCTAACAATATCGTATATTTTCTTTTCCGATTTCAACAAAAATGCATAACCAGTTAGGGTTAAGCATTTTTTCAATATCAATTGTCTATAAATATATTTGACTAATTTGATAAAAAGATCTACATTTGGTATGTCATTTGTTCTGCTTTATTTCAGGATCATTATTTGCGAGTATAACAGCGGTGACAAGTATATGCGGATTTACCGCACCATTTTTAAACAATGCTGTGTATGCCGCAACAGTGACGTTCTTCAATGGATTCATTTTCCTGGTACTCGCCGGGTTCTGCCTACTCGGGTTCACTCTTCTTTTGTAAGTTCTATTATACTATACATACTCGACATTACCGCTGTAGATTAAAATCTCGACAGGGACTTTAAATTCTTTTTGTATAGTAAAGCTATATAGCTGTTTCACAGATGGTTGGTGGTTCTATTCAGGTGCCCGCTTGTGCCGGAAATAATGAAAGAAATTGCACCTGAGGTCTTCCTCAACCAGATTAGGCCTTGCGCAGGTTTTATAAAAATTAAAACCCAATAAACTAACAAACACTCTCCACTCGCATACTTTAATATTAATAAATAACATTTTAAAATTTTTCATATAACATGAAAAAGGTTTGTAATAGTTTAAATGATATTAATTTAACCTCATTATGAAGAGAACATTGGATTTTAGTTGAACAACTTAGCAATATTGATGTCATATAAGGAAATGCTTACACAATTATAATGACACGCCTAACGCTTTAGGACACGCCTCCTTATAGCACAAGGGTAGATAGTCTGGATTACCTGCCCCTTACCACTACCTATAGCAAAGTACGACCGGAAACCAGACTAAAGGATAGAAATCTCGTACAAGTACAGTACACAAACTGTTTAGATTATATTTCTAAAGATAAGGGTCTATCTGAGTACAAAATAATATAATCTTTCATTTCACCAAATCACAGTACATAGACAACAACCCGATGGTCTCTTTGGCGATTTTAAAGCTTTACGCACTGTGCTAAGAAAACGAATTTGTACGGAACTAAGACTTCAATCACTTTTTATAACCATATTTTTAACCTCGAACTAAGAGCTATAATGTGTGTTTGTGTGTTGACATATCGCAAACAATTTCTTACGGAAAGAGTTTCTAAAAAAGCTTTCGAAGCTTCCTACTCAATCCGTACTATTTATTATGTGTCAATTATCATGTAAATGTAATGTTTATCAACAAAATATTGTTTAAACTAAAATACTTAATATTAAGGAATGGAGTGAAAAAAATGACAAAAGTTATTGGACCAGACATTCATCACATGTTTCACATTTTTTCGAAAAACAAAACCAGTCCTTTAATGTCAACAAACCTCAGTGGAATTCTTCTAATATCATGGGGCTGATAATGTAAACGTATATACAACGAATAAACGTCGTTTTCAAATTTTTATTTAAAGGCACATTATGCTTCAGCAACGAATAAAGTTTTACTTGTTAAGAATGGGAAAACATAAAAGCCTTTGGGGAATTGAACATAAAAGCTTTTCTGGGGCATTATGGGCCTTTAACATATTTAAACATAGAACTAAGGATTTATGTTATCAGTCTAAGGCTATTAACTTGGTAGTTACTGTACTTAAAGGAATGTTTACATTCATTTCAAAATCTTTAAAATCGTAAAAACGGTCAGGTCAACTTGAGGTCAAATAAACTCATACATTTCTTATACTTTACCTCAGTTTAAATGTTTGATTGCTATTTTTTTCCAATAAAG
The DNA here is from genome assembly GCF_026571515.1 of Ruditapes philippinarum. Taxonomy (NCBI): domain Eukaryota; kingdom Metazoa; phylum Mollusca; class Bivalvia; order Venerida; family Veneridae; genus Ruditapes; species Ruditapes philippinarum. Next base: position 35,364 of record NW_026866305.1, on the reverse strand, counting down.
TAACAGTTTGTACTCGTACATATATAGACGAATCACTTAATACTAAAGCATTTGAATTGAAAATATCTGCTTTGGTTAATTAAAATATTTTAACCTTCTTACTTAATGTAATGTGCATGGCTTACGTCCTGCTTTAACTATATACAGCTAATAAAATTTCAATTATTATCAGAATAAAAGTAATTAGACGCAACTGTTTAAAAATGCCTATTTTTTCTACTTACAGGATCTTTGCAAAAACACAGCAAGTGAAAACAACGGGAGAAACAATTGAAAAAGTTGTATCGGACGATTAGAGAAACAAAAACCGTATTTTAATTTTAAACCATTGAATTACATACGTACGCATATCATGACAATGGCTAAAGATCGTTCCGAAGTTTATTCACAAAACAATAAACCCGGATGTAGACAAGCAGAACGCCGGTGTTTGAATTATAGTTAAACTCACGGATTAGATTTATTGTCCTCACACTAATCCACATCTTGAAAATTCTTGTGAGATTTGACAGAAGAACCCCATAGGTAGAATATGAAATAAACTATTGTGTGGCCAGTATCAGGAAAGACATAAAACAATTCTTCATTCAAATAAATACTTTTAAACAATCTTTCGGAATATTATATAGAGATATATCTGTTACACTCTTTTCAATGAAACAACAATGAGTGAAAAATAGGGAAAAAAAAGGGATCACCGTCCAGATTAATTGCATTTCGTTCCTAACTAGATTTCGCCGTAAAATTGATTTAAGAGTTTATTTTACATGGTTCACCAACAAGGTGTCAGCAAAGGAGTTTGAAAAGGTTGCAATAATTCTGACGACCGACTGGATAGAAAACATGGTCTTAACTTTATTCTTTGGCTCGGTGATATGATGCATTTCGCATTTCTTTTTGGATCGAGTCTTGCCCAGTGCAAGATCTTTTCGATTCGTTTTATTACAAACTAAATTTTAGTTAAGAACTAGAACCCTTATTATGTAAAAGGCCCAAATATTAATCGTTTTATCAACAAATCAAAATTAAGAAACCTTGTTAACAGTATGAATGTCTCGTGTCTAAAAATAAAGAATTCATTAAAATGTTTGCTTTTGGGCCTTTATCCGTTGAATTTTAATGCATTTACCATGTATTGAATTGGAAAAAGTCCATTTAATAAATAAGGAGATATTAATATATCAATATACAATTAAAAAATCAGCTACAAACCGCTGGTCTGGCTTTATGGTTTATCGTCTAAACAGTAAATTTCTTTCTGTCACATTAAAGGTAATAAAAGTGGTATTTTATTTGACGTTTTAGTTTAACATTTTAGAGATAACAGTATTTGTCTTCTTAAAAGAAGTATTTACACTCTCTGTTCCCTGATTGGCGCATTGTTTTTACCATTTTATAGTATATTTAACTTGTTTTATGACGAATGCTTACATAGCTTCCGGATTACTTTAGAAAGTCTTCCTGATTTGAGATCATGAATTATCATAGACTATAAATACAAATGACGAAAATGCATTCGTTTAGTTCCTGTTCCCATGAAGATATATAATATTCAAAAAATCTTTATTGACTCACACGTTCAATAAATCTTTCTTATCACAAGCAAACAAAACATTTGGTTTTAAAGGGTATTCATTTTAAACATACATATCACATATTAAGAAAGAAAAAGCTTTAAATTGTTAAAGAATGACAAGGTTTTGGAAAACATTAAAAATCAAACATGATTTCAAAATTTGTCACAGCTAATTCATATTCTTTTAGATGAGTGGCGGTGAATTTCAGATAGAAAATATTAAATCGTTGCAATGCACTTTGAATTGAAGTTTGAAATTCATACTTTTTAATCTATTCTTTGGATGAGAAACTCTCGCTTAAAAACATGCGAACAACGCAATGATTATTCAAAAGTTTTCATTCAATGAAATGATAAATCATTCATGGTATTGGTAGTTTGTACAAGTCATAAAATCATTTTTATCATTAGTTTTAAAGATGTATGACATGTCCTAATAATAGTTATAAAGATTTTTTGACAGGTTATAAAGGCCCTTTATAAACGGTTATTGGTAAATATAACCCGAGCCGCAAGCTTACATACGGCCATGTAACCTGTCAGAAATATAGATAACAAATTTATAATACAGGGGGCAGGGGGGTGAGCTTTCTTCATAAACTGACAGCAGCCGCGTATATAAAAATATTAAAACTATTATCCAATGAAAAGCTACGTTACAAAATTGCAGTATTATAAGGCCCAATATACCAGTAAACGGTTGTAAGCCTTTATAACTCGATCCGTTGTAGCACGTCTGATATCTTTATACTGAATTTATAATACAACAAAATGACTTTATTTGAGGAAAAGGAAAACTACTTCATACAAATTAAAATTGACAGCAATCGTGTATATAGATAATATATATAAACGTCACGATTATCCAATGATAAGCGACCTTACAAACGTGCAATAATATACAGTCGAGACTGTCATATGTGACTTTCCAAGGGACCCATAGAAAAAGGTCACATATGACAGGGTGTCTCTTAAAACAGTCTCAAAGGAAATTAAAATTTAAGTACCATTCTATATAACATTGTGACTTAACATACATAACTGTGTGAAGGAATAATATCTTACCACATGCAAATAAACATAGGTACTACTTAAAATATTTTATATAAATAAAATAAGAATCCCTGTTAAACAAATACCACCAAATGTATTATATACAATTTTATTTTGTTTTTTATATTAGATTTATATTGAATCATTATGGTACAATTTGGTACAAATCCTTAAAATAAATTTCATTCTTTAAAAAACGTATCCATTTTCAATTTTTTTTCTTTAAATGGAAGGTCTGGTATCAACATTTTCCCATAGCATTCATGCAGCCATAGAAAAATAAAATAAATAATAAAAAAATGCTGCCTAAAATACATATTGTCTACCTAATACTATGTATTTAAGTGTACTCCATGTAAAATAATCATTATCTATAGCATATGTCTGTTAAAATACGAACACTGTAAGGAACATTCAATGAAAGCAGGGAATAACAATATCTAAATATTGCTTAGGAATGTATATTTGTGTATGGTATATATCTTTAGAAATTCTGGGAAGGCACCAAAAACTGTTTGCTTTCTTGAAAATCTCAAAATGAAAATCAGCATCTATATCAGATAGAACGTATTGTATAAACATTGGTACAACAGGTAATGGTGACTATAAGAAAGATCAGTCTAAAAAAGCTGAATGAACTCTCCAAATAATAAGTTGTATCGAAATTGTGTCCATTGTTCTTTATGGCTTATTGTATATACGTTCATCGTCATAAAACAAACAGTCACATACATGCAAGTTTGTTGATAAATTAATTTTCTATATAAGTTATTACCGAAACTAGCACCAAACGTATATTGTATTAGTACCGTATTACTTTTATCTACCAATTTTTACGACCTAATCAATTAAACGGGACAACCTTTCTGATCCCTTTTCTTGAAGTTGCTTTTCCCTGTCGCTTAAATAGTGTTTCATCGTGCAAATAACATCTTCTGTATTGACAATTGCATTCTGAAGGTCTTGGCATGGCAAGTCTTTCAAATACTGTAAGCGTATCGTTAATAACTGCTCCTTCAATACAATTTATTATACCTTCGTCTTTTTTATCATCGTTTTCTTTTGGCGTATTTAGCTTTTGTTTTGGTAAAGGTTTTCCCAGCTTACCAATAAGACGATCGATTAGTTCACTATCACGTGTTTTGAAATCTAAATAGCGGATTCTTGACAAAGCTCGTAACCTGTCATCCCTGATGTCGCTTGAAACTATATCGTCATAGTTTATCAATATTATTTGTTTAGCTTTGTCGGCTTTGAAAGAATTCCAAATCGTTTCTAACTCCGATACACTATTGTAGTTTTCTGCGTATTTATCGCATAAGACGATAACAAAATTAATAGATTGATTTGCAGCTATCGCTATTGCATCGTCCCGCGTGTCTCCATATTGAATGTTTTCCCACGGAATAAATACTATATATCCAGCATCTACCAAGGCAGGCTTTATATATCGCATTACCGTTCTGAAAACGCAACTGTTTTGATCATAAAACGACAAAAATACGTCTATTCTATGTTTTTCAACCGAAGACTGTTTACGGACAAACATACGACTGAGTATAGTGATTTCGTTGCGGAAAAAGAAAATGAGACCAATGCCGAACACTACAAACGCTAATATTCCGATTGCTATACTTACTGTAACCGTTAAGGGTATTGGTGTAAATTTATTACAGTTTAGAAAATGTTCAGTAACGTCTTCGGCCGGTAAAATGGTCCCGCCAACGGAGCAGTTCAGCCTATTCTGACCTTTTTTCAAACGAATCCAGTCCCCTATCCATGTATTACCACAGTTACAAATAATTGGATGCGGACCAAAAGTGATTGCATTAGGGTCTCTATGCTGCAAAATAGGAGGCAGATCATCCAGCGTTTGGTTCTCTATGTTTATTGTAGACAAAATGCTGGCAGCCGCTTGCCGACTGAAAGTTGACACTGGGTTACCGCTTAAGTCCAGATTTATTAATCTGTTATAGTATTTCCTGGCTGGAATCACTGATATTTTGTTAACAGCAAGAATGAGATCTATTCTATTATTTCTCCAAGTACCGATTGGCATTTCGTCCGGCATCGATTTTAAACCTACACCTGTACAATTAACTAGCACTTTGTCTTGACTTGGCATGTCAATACAGTGACAAAGATAATGGGGACATGTGTGCTTTTCACTTAGATCACATGTTAGATCATCGTAATGTTGGCTAATGGCAACTTCTGTGAGGTTAAGCCCTTTCACACTTTCAGGCATGTTACATACAAATGTATCCAAATTCTTCCAATATACTGAGGCTTCTGTTCCTAAAGATTTTAGTATAGGAAATATCGTACAATCACAGTTCACTGAACTAGAATCTAATTTCAGAGACCCAGATATGTATTTGGGAAAGTCGCCCATATCTTCAATTCCAATAGATGTAAAGTTAATAAAGCTACCCAAGTGTGTATGCTCTAATAAAATATCGCCTGGTCCATGAATGACTTTATCCAATACAATCCCTAGGTCATTTGTAATAGATTCAATATTAGAGTTTGTGAAGTTTAGAGTACAGAAAGGTCCTGGCCTGAGCACGTTCGAAACATCTAAGCAGTCCATATTAGGATTGTTGGAAAAGTCAATGATTGGAATATTCCCTCCTTTGATGATTATAGTATTAGGTTCTAGTTTCATTATCAGGTTGTGTGACATGGTAAGAATCCTCAAGTGAATCATGTCGGTAAATGAGGTATTTGCGATATAAGTTATCAAATTGAAGTCTAAACGTAATGTGTCTAATTGTTTTAGGCATTTTATTACACTTATGCTGCGTATCCAATTGTATCTTAAGTCCACCTTTCTTAACTGTTCTTTGATCTGACATATATTCTGCGGAAGCTTCGAAAGAGAACCTCCAGTATGTATCAATTCCGCCACTGAATCGTTATTTGTATTGGTAAGAATACTTTCTCCGTATATATTAAGGTATTCCAAATATATTTTGTCAACAGGACAAAGCAATTGATTAATTTCCCAGCAGGGCTGTGCCCTACAAGAGCAACATTCCTCAGGGTAATCTTTTGTTTTACAATCATTAGGGCAAAATATTTCTGCCCTTTCACCATATGACCATAAATGGTAGCCTGGAATAGTTGCATTTGTGCTAAAAGCTGATATCACACAATGTGAGACTAAATAAAATAGTAAAATTAATCGGAAAACCATTGTATCACAGTCCTAATCCTTATTTTAATACAGCGTATCGATCACTGCAATGCCTTTTATTTCATTGCAAGGGGGATTTCCTCAATATTAATACGTTGCAAATTTCTTCAACATTACCATGCTGCATAATTTACAACCAGGCTCATTTGGCAAATAAATATATACCTTAGGCAAATAGTACAGTTTGCTTCGTAAACACTCGAATGTATCTTAAAACTTGAATGTAAGGCCAACACGTTTTTCTTAAATGTTTTAAGCGACATTTTACAAACTTATTCGGTCGGGGTAGGGTAGTAGGGTGTCTATAAAAATAGAAATAGAGTCTACGATTTTAGAAAGCCGACTTAATTTTAAACATTTAAAGGGGCTTAAATTTTGTATATTTCACAATATTCGAAAAAGATGAGTCTTTAAGGCATTTATGTAAATATAAATAAATTTATTATTCATTTACTCAGTGAGGAAATAACTCGAAACAGCACTAAATCTTATTGTTTGTATGAAATATGACATAGAAGACGAGGTATTCACTGTGATAGCACGAATTAAGCTTTCTTTATAAACAAATTAGTAGCCACTGTCTACACCTCCCCACAACACAGTCACGGGGCATATTTCTCGTTTTAAATTACGAGAAAGGCTGAAGTGTTGGAACAGACAGAATGCCTGACAGACAAACAGGATAACTGACATAAGGAATGACAGACAGAAATATACCTTCGAGTCATTCAATAAGGGGCGGCCATAAAAAAGATTTGTGCAGTTATAGCTTTAATCTATTTTATTTTGCACCACTCTTAAATAACAATAAATATTACAGGTAAGACAAAAACATAAAAAAAATGCATTATTTAGGCATTTCTTCAGGCTAGTGCACAAATGTATTTAATCATAAGAAAGTGATATGCTCGCTAACAATTTATTGTTCGAGTAACACCATTTATGACATAACATAACGTTTGTTAATAAATAAACCACAAGAAAAGCAACAGCGACGTATTTTGCATCTGACAGATGATACTAGATTTTACCCGATGTCACATATTGGCACCCAATTATGCGTTTTCAAACTTAAATTGAAATGTAAACATTTAAACGCAAATTCACTAAGAACGTCTATATCATTCCATGCTTTGAAAATTTGTATAAATTAGAGAGACAAAACTTTAATTTAGCTTAATATCAGGTAAGTCAGCATTCTTTTGTTGATGTCGTGTTAGAATCGAAATAATATATCCAAATCGGTGATTATGCTTGATTTGTATAAATTAGAGAGACAAAACTTTTAGCTTAATATCAGGTAAGTCAGCATTCTTTTGTTGATGTCGTGTTAGAATCGAAATAATATATCCAAATCGGTGATTATGCTTGATAAAATCACTGTTCGTTGTTTGGATGCGCATAATTATATCACTCGGGCCACGCCCTTGTGATATAATTCCTCGCATCCTTATTTCAAACGTTGAATTTATTGAGCGATAAAATCACTGTTTGGGATATATTATTTCTTAAATAAAATTCAGTTATAACCAAAACCCATTATTGACCAAAAAATACCAGACCAAACAAAACATGTAAATGATGGGAAAATTTAAGGCAGACAATGAATGAAATGATAATATTTATTATATAAATTTGAAGAAAGTCACTTTGATCTACTGGCAATCATGCCAGTTACACAAGCTGGTGAAAAGGTTGTTCAGATAAGAACTAAAGGTTTAATTTGGTTATTAGATCTATCAATCTCCTCTATGAAACCAAAACAAAAATAAGATCTTGACCCGAGGTTACACAAATAAATCTTAAAATTGTTATCAGTTGTTAACTTTAAAGTTTGTCGCTACAGATCAATGTCAATTGCATTTCTTATACTGTTTGTTAAAAATACATTATGCAAAGAAAGGTTAAAAAATTTATAAAACGAGTATAACAATAGTATCATCGCATAATCATGTTATCTTGTAATAATCACTGATGAAACTAAGACAATCCCATCTTACTAAAGCTTGAGTATGCATATAATGGTATTTAAATGCAAGGTTTGGTATAAGATTTCATTTATTTTATATGTAAAGATGTCACCTTAAAATTCAACCTAAACCATAAATTATAATACTGAACTGCTTTTATCTATTCACGTAAGAAACATATAATACAAAATATGCCTTACACATCTAAGCTAGACCAAGTCTTAGAGTTTACAAAAATACATGCTGAAGCACTTGTACAAGTAACAGTTTGAAAATTGAATGTGTTTGGAATATATGCAGGGGAGTATATTGACAAATTACAAGGGCACAACCCTGTTGGATGATATGTTTGGCTTGAAAAGAAAACGTATATCACCATGCAAGTAGCATCTTCGAAATTTACAGTTGCACTCAGATGATTTAGGTTGTGTAAGTCTGTGAAACACTGGGGGTATTGTATTACCAGTATTTGGTGAATTGTCATCATCATGATCACTCATCTCTAGCTCTAAGTCTAACGTTGCTTCTTTTTCTAATGCGTAATCATTATCTTTTGACAACTTTTGTTCCGGTTTATGTTTATGTTGAAGTGGTTTCCCCAGTTTTTTCTTCAGCCTTTGTATGAGACCACTTTCGCGGTTTCTAAAATCAAGACATCTTGTCCTTTTTACTGCTCGCAATCTTTCATCGTTTATTTCTTTTGATTCCAAACTGTCAAAGTTGATGAGAATTATTTGTTTTTCTTTATTGGCTCGAAATGAATTCCAGATTATTTCCAGTTCCGACACGGTCTGAAAGTCATCTGCATAATTATTACATAAAACAATGACGTAGTTAACCGATAGATCAATCGCTTTTGCAAGCTCCTCGTCTCGTTGATTTCCATATTGAATATCTTGCCAAGGAATAAAAACGGTGTATCCAGCTTCAACTAGTGCAGGTTTGATGTACTGGTTTACCATACGGAATATATCATCATTACCCTCGTAATATGACACAAATACATCGATACTATCTGAAGTTTCTGAAAATACCTTTCTTGATAGATTTCGATTCAAAATTATTAGCTCATAACGAAACGTATAGCACAAACCAGTGATCAAAACGAACAATGTTATAGCTCCAATGGAAGAACTGACAATTGCTGCTGTTGGCCAGCGTGTAAACTTATCACAGTTTAAAGAGAACTCAGAGACGTCCTCTGCCGGTATTATTTCTCCGTTCACAATGCAATTGAGCCTTCCCTTGCCATTCTTTAATCGAATCCAGTCACCAATCCACGTATTTGAACAATCACATACAACTGGATGTGGCCCAAACGTTATCATATTAGGGTTTTGGTGTTGTAAAATAGATGGAAGCGTTTGCAACAGTTGGTCTTGAATGTTTAAGCGTGAAGAAATGTCACCAGCTGCTTTTGAACTAAACACTGTTATGTTATTTTGTCTAAGATCTAAATTGACTAATCTTGAATAGTAACTTCTTTCAGGCAGACTGGTTATTTTATTATCAGCAAGAATGAGATCGATCTTGTAATTATTCCACGCACCGATTGGCATTTCGTCCGGCATTGTTGTTAAACCTACTCCAGTGCAGTTGACCAATACCTTTCCATGGCTAGGCATGTCAATACAGTGGCAATAATAATGTGGACATTTAGGCTTTTCTGAGATATCACATATCAAATCATCAAAATTCATCGCCTCGATCATAGCTGTAAGATTTTTTCCTTTCATATACTCGGGTTTATAGCATTCAAATGTTTGTCCATCTAGCATATTTACATTTTTCCAGTACTTTCCAAGGTCAGGGCCTATCGTGTGTAATATTGGATACAATGCACATTCGCAATCAATTGAACTGGCATCAATTCTAATCGTGCCATCTATGTACTGACCAAATTCCTTCAAGTCGTTGATTCCAATCGATGTAAAATTTAAAAAACTGCCAAAATGTGTTTGTTCCAGCAGTAAATCCCCAGGTCCATGCATGACCTTCTCCATGACATAACCAAGTTCGTTTGTGATATGTTCAACGTACGAACCCGTGAAGTTGAGTTTGCAGAATGGTCCAGGTCTGAAAACATTTGATATATCTAATAGATCCATTTGACGATTTTCAGAAAAATCAATAATTGGTATATTTCCACTTTCAATAATGATCACATTCGGATCTAACTGTTTTATAAGATTATTTGACATTGTTAGAACTCTGAGATTGTTCATTCTTGTAAATGTTGTATTGTCAATGTATTGTATCATATTATAGTCTAATCGCAGTGTGTCTAGTTTTATAAGGCATCGAACGGGGTCGGCATCAATCAGTTTGTTGTGACGCAAGTCCAATGTTACCAACTGTTTGTCAAAGTCGCATGTATTTTCTGGTATTTGTATTAAGAATCCGTGTGTATGAATTAATTCAACTATAGCAGAAGTATTTTTTGGTCCGATTAATTTACAGTTCCCAAACACATCTAAATATTCAATAGATAGTTTCCAAATTGGACAAAGTGTAGGATTTAACTCCCAGCAAGGTTTAGCCTCGCACGAACAACACATATCTGGGGAATCTTCTGTACGACAGGTTTCCGGACAGAACACTTTTTCCCTCCCTTTTAACGACCATTTAAAGTATCCTGGAATATCTTTAGCACAACATGTTAAGACAAAGCAGTACATATAAAAATGTACGATCACACATTTGGTCACAAACATTGCTTCGGTCCTCTGAATATACTTTCAAGATATGATCAAGTTGAATACCAGTTCTGAATATGTATCGTTAACTTATCGTCTAGGGGAAATTCCAAACTGTTCCCCATGAAAATTTTGTAGCCGGCAATATTGGAAATCAAATGATTAATATGATTTTACTCAAATCTTATCATTTATTTTATAATCATGTTCAAACATGGCCCTTCAATCTTATAGTTACTCTCTTTATCTACATATTGATATACCCGTCCAATGTTTGAATCATTAACAATTGCCCCCACCTTAGCAGCAATTATCATCAGCAGATAAAATAATTCTCATTTTATCACTGACAACCTTTCCTAAAATTTCGCACTTTAAATTTGTTATATTGATTCACAAATCAATAATTTCAGAATTAATTTTTCATTCTTTTTTTCTTGTACCTATACCGATCGCTTCAGATTCTTTCTTTATATAACATATAATATAACATAACATATAAAGTATAAATTGTAAAGCAGTTAAAGTTTATGTTATGATCGTAATTTTACATAAAGACTCCAAAGAATTGTCAATGCAAATCATAAAATGAATGCAATTATGATCCAAATATATATGCACGGTAGTGCAATACATTTTTTACAGAGTCGCAAAGATGTGTGATGTTATAAAATTGTTACTTTTCTGCATTTTTTAATTTTTTAACAGTATGAATATTGGCAGATTTAAAGTTTTCATGTTCATGGGACACCCTATCTAAATCTGATAAAGTTTATTTATTTTAATATCAGTCCTTTAAAGGTTTATTATTCACATGCGAACCAAGAAAGATAATTAGTGGGTCATGACCTCCTTCTACCGCTGGGATTAGTCTGTTACGCAGAAAACATCATTTAATATCAAGTTCTGAATATTAACTTAAAATTGCTATGAATACCGAAATCAAAATAATCGATAAGTCAAATAAATGATTGGTATGTACATGTAATACCAAAAGGTTGACCAGTGGTGAAAGATGAAGTTATTTGACATAATGATGGTTTGCCGGCTATGACTGAATACTGATAAAAAATGTACACTTCTTTTTGTTTCTTTGCTATGTATTGATAGCCGTTTTTAAACCTATCGAATATGAGGTTAAATCAATAAAGATATGAAAAGGAAGTTCTTGTATATATGTACATTTATTGTCTTATTTGTTTGAACATCGCACGCTAAAAGACGAGTTTTCGAGTTTTCTTGACGTGATTTAATTTATATCAAAAAATGCGAAATGATATAATATTATCTTTATAATTATCACATATTTTCATTGTGTTCTGTATAATTCCGATATTATTAGATAACTTAGCTGTAAAATCATATAGGAGCTAGTACAATATGCATTTTCTGCTGTGTTACAATAATTTAAGTATCATCATAAATTGTACAGTATTCTCGTATCGTTATAAATCTCAATATACTTAATGTTTCACAACTGGCCTTTTTTAGGATTTATCAGTTCGTTATATATATCATTGTTTATACATTCATAATGGTTAAAGAAACTCAACTGGGATCCAAAGAAAAAAATATAAAAAATTAATTTTCTTGCATAAATCGAATTGTACATTTTGAACAATAACAAATGAGGATGATTAAAAAATATACTCAGAAATAAATTGAAAACTGTATTTTGTGCTGTCTCTAGTTCGATTTCAGTGAAAAGCATTGTAATCAATTTTGATTCATGTTTGACAATTAGAATAATTATAATTGCCTGACATTTTGCACACAAGTTATTGGTCTAAGCCTACATCAAATAGAACATTTATGACAAAAACTTATTTCCAGTCCCATCATGTCAAAACCCTCAGTGGAGTTCCTTTAATAAACACGTTTTAATATTAACTTGAGAATTAACGATTACATGTAGCAAAACGATAAATTGTAGTAAGTAATAAAATGTAGCAAACAATAAGTAGAAGTGAACGGTAGCTTGGAGTAAACGATAACTTATAGCAAAAGATAGGCAAACAATATTTTAAAGCAATGGATCACATTCAGTTCAGGATAACTTGTAGTTACTGATTACTTGTTGTGAACGATAACATGCAACAATATAAATAAAATAGCTTGAAATGAATTATAGTAAACTATAACTCGTAGCAATGGATTCCTTGAAGCGAATAATAAAAGATAGTTTGAAGTAAACGATTACTTTCAGTAAACGATAACTTGTAGTAGACATTGGTGTTTCTATTAACTGACCTGACAGGCTCAGAAAAAAATATAACGAAAATCACCGTGATGGTTTCCTAATACAGGCCCCACAGTCAATTAGTTTGTTAACTGTCTATCAATTTGGAACGATATTCTTTCAGTTCTGATATAAGAAATAGCAGAAATAAACGAAATAAAAGCAATAACAGAAATGACAGAGATGACAGAAATAGCAGAAATTACGGAAATAACAGAAGTAACAGAAATGACAAAAAATAAAAATAGAAATAACAAAATAGGGAAATTCTTTAGCATCTTTCCCCTTATTTCATTCCTGAAAACAGGGTTACGGAAATACTTATAATACTGCTACTTTGTATTTTTTATTGTGATGTTTATATTATCAGTCATACATATTTTTAACAGGTTATATTGCCCTATATAAACGGTTGTTTGGAAATATAACCGGAGCCGCAATGTTACAAATAAGTGCAGTATTGTAAATACTGCACGTTTGTAACATTGCTTAACATTTGTGAATCGTGACGTTTAAATAGTTTTGAGAAATCTTGCCTTTTTTCTTTAAAAAATGATGCTTGCTGTATTATCTGTATTATAATTTCGTTATATATTAATATTTCTGACAGGTTATATGACAGTATATAAAAGATTGTTTGCAATATAACCATCGGCTAGCGGCTCGGGTTATATTTCCAAATACCCGTTATCGTTTTATATGAAACATTGTAATAGGGCCATATTACCTGTCAAACAATGTTTACAATTAATAATGAGCACTATTCCTGTTAAAAGAAAATCTTAATCAAGTGCAATTCATTTCATAAAAGGGTCCGTAAACTGTGCGTGCACTGTGCGTGCGTATATACGTGAAATTAGAAGAAGAAGCTGCAACTGCAAAATTACCGATGGAATTTTATGTACCGCTGGAATATTCCTGACTGTGACAGCTGTATTACCGCTAGAAGATCCTGACTGTAGCAGCTTTATTACCGCTGGAATATCCTGGTTGTAACAGCAGTATTAACGCTGGAATATCCTGGCTGTAACAGCTGTTTTACCGCTGGAATTATGGTCTGATGTAAATCCTGGTTGTACAGCTGTAATTGCCACTAGAAGATCCTGGCTGTAACAGCAGTATTACCGCTGTAAGATCCTAGCTGTAACAGCTGTATTACCGTTTAACGATTCTGACTAAAATAGCTGTACATATATACATTTGAACAACTTGAATAACCTGGCTGTAACAGCTGTATGACCGCTAGAAGATTCTGTCTGTAACAGAAGTATTACAACTAGAATATCCTCGATGTAACAGCAGTTTTACCGCTGGATGATCCTTATTGTAACAGCTGTATTACCGTTGGTAGATCTTGACTGTAACAGCTGTATTACCGCTGAAAGATCCTGGCTGTAACAGCTGTATTACCGCTGGACGATCCTGACTGAAACAGTTTGTATTACCGCTGGAAGATCCTGGCCGTAACAGCAGTATTACGGCTGGAAGATCCTGACTGTTACAGCAGTATTACTGCGGGAAGACCCTGGCTGTAACAGCTGTATTACCGCTGGACGATCCAGACTGAAACAGCTGTATTACAACTGGAAGATCCTGGCTGCAACACCTGTATTACCGCTGGAAGTTTACTGCTATAACAGCAGTTTTGCCGCTGGAAGAGTCTGGCTGTAAGAACTGTATTACTGCTGGAAGAGTCTGGCTGTAACAGCTGTATTACAGCTGGGCGATTCTGGCTGTAACAGTTATATTACCGCTGGAAGATCCTGACTTTAAGAGCTGTATTACCGCTGGGAGATCCTGGCTGTAAAAGCTGTATCACCGCTGAAAGATCCTGACTGTAACAGCTGTATTGCCGCTGGAAGATCCTTGCTGTAAGAGCTGTATTACCGCATGGAGATCCTGGCTGTAACAGTTGTATTTCCGCTGGAAGATACTGGCTGTAACAGCAGTATGTTTGGAGGTTTTTTTTTAATGTGAATTGTTGGAATGTTTTTATCTAAATGGAAATCTTCTTCTAATATTTCAGTTTATATATCTGTAAAAAGTACGAGTATATTGAAATGAAAGTTTTTTGCATCCGAAAATTTCCTGTCTCTTGTATAAACATCAGTAAAACAAATCATTTTCGCACAAATTAAGTTGAAATAATTGTTATCACAAACAAATTAAAGTTTAGGCATTCGAAAGTTTTATTTATTGCAGAAATATCATTTAAAAAAAACCTTTCGTCCACAAATTAAGTTAATTAATGGTTATCATAAACAAATAAAACTTAAGCATATGCCAGTTTCCTGTTGTCGGTAGAAGCAGCAATAAGAAGTAAGTTTTCTAACATTTATAATTAATATTGCTGAAATGAAAAATATAAATGTTTGGGAACTCGACAATTCCCTGATGTCTGAAAAATATAGTAGTAAAATCAGCTTTCGTACATAGACAAAGTCAGATTAATGCTTAGGCCTACAAATGAGAGTATATTGTTTGGAACTGTTTTTGGCGTCCGCGCCGAAGCGCGGCGCTCTTATGGAATGAAATCAGATTTTGTGAAAGGGTGACAGCAACTTCTCGAGCCTTTTAGTCGGTCATAATAAAAGCCGATAATTCCGATCGGTATGAGGGTGCTTGATTTTTAATTAAGAATTAAATGTCGCGATATGTTGCAATGAATAGCGAACTGGAGAATTTCGCAATGCAAACATTTTCAAATGAAATAACCTTTTCCGTCAATAAATCGCACTCTTCGGGGTTTTTTATTTATCATTTTGTAGTACACAGTGGGTTATCAGGGTATGTTATTGTTGTTGTACATGTATCCTAGAATGATCAGTTGATGACCTAAATATTCCGAAAATCTATTTATAGATATATCTATTTATCACTCCTATCGGTAATTCCCGGTCTCTCCCGGTCTATAGTGACCGGCGAATAGTACCACACGTTTATTGTCCGGTCTCTCCCGGTTTTGGAGTAGATGTTTGATATCGTTACAATTAAAAAAAAAACAACAACAACAATAGCATGTTTCATTTTATCTATATGAGATAAAAACAATAAATATGTACAATAATTTAGAAAAGGGTACATTTTTATGGTATTAATATGACATTATCAACTTTGAAACATTTTATTTAATTTGTTATCCGTGTTTAGTAAAGATGCCGAGGAATACAAATTAGATTTTATGAATTATTCAATTGATTGATAATTTAAAAAATGATAAAGAAAAATACAAATGTACATGTACATGGTTTAAGAATAAACAATATTATATATTGAAAGATAAACCATAATTTACTGACTTTTTCCAATTAAGTTTTGACTTATAATCGTCAGTCAATATGACAATTGAATTCTTAAAATTTATTTTACAATTTTAATAAAAAAAAAGAGTAGTACGCTCGTAAACATAAAAACTCAGTATTAAAATAGAACATAAAACACAAAAAAGAAAAGAAAACAATATTCATAAAATTTGTATTTTTTTAATTAAAATTAATAGATATTACAATTATTGTATAATAAACAATTATGCTCAACATAATCAACATGTTAATATAACCAGTGTCATATTTTTACTAAGTGTGAACAGATACCTTAATAGGGGGTCTTCGCTAATAGCGATAACATAATAAGGGACAATTACAAAGGTGTGGTACGTGTTCACCATGCGTTACACATATGGATTATAAATAATTGTATACATGTATATCCGTTGCTATTAATAACCACGGTCATAAAGATAAATAAAATAAAAAGTAATATTCTAATCTCTAGCATGCCAATCAAAGTTCATAATGAACACGCTCATTCATAAGTGATATACAATTCTTGTAAAAACCAATTAACCATTGAAAAGTGTATAAGACTATTTTGTCATCATATGTCTACTAGTTCATCTTCACTTGCTGCTTTTCTTGCTTGGACGCCCTTTGATGCTTTGCATCAATGCTTTTCTTGTATCTGAATGTAATGGCAATTCTTACGTTATATGTATAACTGTGTATAAGTAATAAAAAGAGTACCGAAACACGAGGCTATCTGATTTGTACGAGGGGGCGTAGCCCCCGAGTATTAATCAGATTGCCGAGTGTTTTGGTGTTCTTTCTCTTTTGTATCATAGTCAAACATAAAAGCACGTTCCCTGCTGTCACAATATGAAACCCCGGCAAAAATGAACCAATGAACGAACATCTGAATGTGACATTTCTGTCGCTTTCCCTTTCTCTGCCGTCACAATATGTAAACCCCAGCAAAAATGATCCAATCAATGGGCATGCTCTGGAGTGCGGGTAACTAATACCCGCACTCCAGTTAACGCACTGTGCATGTATATGTATACGATTTAACCCTGACCCATTTTCAACAGAAAGGTCTCCAAACTATGATACAATATTATATATATAAGATTGTGCATCTTAATGTTATATTATGCTCATTCTTGAGTAAAATATTTTAACCATAGAAATTTATTAAAATCTGTAAAATTCTTATTGATTATCTCTAATTTGAATAAAAGAATGAATAAACTATGTTTAGGAAGCTGCGTGCCTTATTTCAGATCTTTTCTTTAAAAAAAAGAAACGACACTACGAGTATATATTCATATTAGAACGTATATTCTTTGTGTGAAGTCAAAACATGTTTATTTTATATTTACGAAGAGACTGTGTAGCAATAATCAATATTTTCTAATATCAAATTTGAGCATAGTATAATAAATCTCAGCAATTTATTTACAGTATAATTAGCAGAACGTGCGTTATTTACATTCGTTACTGCTGTAACTGTGACTTACACTTACAAACTCACTTGCAACCAAACCCACAGAAATCAAGCTTCTCCTGGTGTTTAAAATGACGAATCATGCTTTCCGATAGGGAAAATCCCTGTCCATTTGGGAAATGTAATCATCTAATAAAATCATGTAAAGGGTGATTTTTCGGGGGATTTTCGAGTGCCAAATACATCGATTTAATCTAATGACGCATTTAATTTGAAATTTTATCTAATTTTACTCATGAAAAAAAGATAAGCACAACGTTAAAATAATCTCATGCTAAGTTGTTTAAATGTAATTTCAAGTGATAACATTGAAAATACATTGCTATAATTTACTATTGTATTTGATAAAAGGTTTATAACAGGAAGTGTTACCAGCGTCTATAGTTTCTAAACTGTGTTATTATGTAAAAACGTTAGAGACCGAGAGAGTGGGTGATTGAGTGAGTGACAAAAATCTCCTCTTCAATTTTTAAGAATATAAGAAAGTAAAATGTTTCGAAAACATTAAAACAAATAAAACAATTATCATTGCTTTATATTTATAAATAAACAATCAAAAATTAAATCTAATAATAGCATCTTTCATATCATTGCTATGATAATCAAAGGGCTGTAAGCTCTGTGGTATTTTCTGATCTTTGCCATCTAAGTCGTACTGTGTATATGTGTATGTATTTTCCTGTATAAGTTGATTTTGATATACTATAATTCATCTTGCAGGGCACCGGATGCAGCGACTGCGTTTTGATTTTTTGCTATAACAGTTTGAGTTTGATACATACGGAATTTTGCATTTTGAGTTTCTAACTTGCATCATGAAATCATTTATGTACATTTTTTATGACAGCAACACATAATCCTTGCATATCGTGGCTAATTCCTTAAGAAAGAATGTAAAAATCGCTACAACGACACATTGTATCATAGTTTGGGGACCTTTCTGTTGAAAATGTGCCAGAGTTAAATCGTATACATATACATGCACAGTGCGTTAACTGGAGTGCAGGTATTAGTTACCCACACTCCCGAGCACGCCTATTGATTGGTTCATTTTTGCTGGGGTTTACTTATTGTGACGGCAGAGAAAGGAAACGCGACAGAAATATGACATTCAGATGCTCGTTCATTGGTTACTTTTATCTGGGGTTTCATATCTGGGGTTTCATATTGTGACAACAGGGCACGTGTTTTTATGTTTGACAATGATACAAAAGAGAAAGAACACCAAAACACTCGGCAATCTGATTAATACTCGGGGGCTACGCCCCCTCGTACAAATCAGATAGCCTCGTGTTTCGGTGCTCTTTCTATTACTAAATATATCCCAAAAAAAATAGATGCCTTGTCTGGGATTTGATCCCCAGACCTTTCACTTCCTGAACGAGCGTGTTACCCGTGGACCACGGCGAATTTATAAGAATACTATCTAAAGCAAACCATATCATTCTAATTAGTTAATGTGCAATCCTTATTAATTTCGATCAGGGTCTTTTTAACATTTGAAATTATATACATATTTTGTTCACGGTAAACCTGTTGTTTAACACTAATTTAGCGAAAATCTTCTCTCCCAAACAGTCCAACATGTATATAATATTTCACTACTCGACAGTCAGATTTATTTGTGTAATACAATTATTGCATTGGTAAAAAAGTATATACAATGTATCAAGAACTTAATCACGTGAATAAAATCAATAAAAAGAAAATGAAACGCAAAAGGGGAGTCACTTGCTACATTGGGATGTTATATATTCATGCAATGTTTTTGTCCCTTTAAATATTGTAAAAGTCTGTGCCAAAATAAGAAGATTCTTTTTAAGGCAAAATACTAAGAAAATGTGTGATCTTTTAATACATTATTCAAATGTGATTTAATAATTAAAAAAGATCCCTATAATGTATGACGATTTATTTCCAACGCACATTTAACGAACTGGAAAAGTATGATTATAACTTTAAAGATCCTGTAACACATTTTTTTAAAATCATAAATATGATGCTACAATTAAGATTTATCCATATTGTAGGTTCCAAAAAGCATCAAATATAAAGATATTACCGAATTTAACATTTCATGTAAATAAAGGGAGGTAATAAACATTTATTTTCCATAAAGTTTAAGTCAAATTTTAAAATAGGATAGGAATGCATATATTTAAATGATAACGTATAATATTTGCAGTACATATTTTACATATTCTTCGATGTTTGAAAATTGTTTTATTTGCATTATTATGTACAGATATATGTATATATATCTTCATTTAGTGTGGTTTACCACTTTAACCCGCCCGCATAGCTCAATCGGTTAGAGCGCGAGACTTGTAATCTCGACATTGTGGGTTCGATTCCTGGGATGGCCAACTAAAATTACTAATCAGTCTTTCGGATGAGACTTAAAATCGAGGTCCCGTGTATGAGTGCTTTAACACTTGGCACGCTAAAGAACCAGGAGAAGCTTCTGAAATTGGGGCATCTTTCTGTATCTGTATCTTGCACTATCCTCCAAAAATCTAAAATGACTAATACTCTTCTGCAGGACTCTCCTTTATGTGCAACCGGTGGCGAGTATAAATTAACTCAAATACAAACAAGTTTGCCATTTTGATCACAACATACAGGATCTTTAACTAGTTTTATTCAATATTCATTTATAGGTGTAGGCTGCATTTTTTATTGCTCTGCAAACTTGATTGTTTTGTGAACATCCAGTCCACATGGAGAACAGTGTACCTCAAAGGTCTGTCCTTTGACCCAAGAGCTATGTGAGTATACCGAAACCTGTCGGAGAAATTATGCCGTAAAACATGAGCTAAAACAAGCCATTTTTCTTTCGCAGATGGAACTCACACCCTCTATCTATCCCCCTTCAAACCGTTGACTAGTATTTCAATTCAAGAGAATATAAACCGTATTGAAAGATGTCTTGATGATATTGTTTAAGTTGGATGAATGCCAACATGCTGAAGCTAAACGGCGACAAAAACAGAGTTGATCATCTTCTCACTTGAACATAACGCACAACCTGTTTTCAGATGTTACAGTAACAGTCGACGGTTCGAAAATTAGCGCCAATCACCTAGTGTGCGCAATCTTGGTGCATTTCTTGACTCGAACATGAGGATGGAACAACATGTTAATAATGTCTGTAGGAATGTTATGCACAATTAGACAAATTGGTCACATCAGACCCTATCTTACTGTTAAAGCAACCAAAAAATCTCTAGTAAATTCATTTGTTACCTCTAGTTAGACTATTGTAATGCACTGTTATATGGAGTCTCTAGCAGTCAATGACCAAGTTACAACATGTTCAAATACAGCAGCTAGAATTTGACCAAAAACATCAAATATGACCACATAACCTATCTTACGTGAACTTTCCTGGCCTTTTCCTGTAGAGTATCGGGTTCATCGAATACAAAATTTTACTTATACATATAAATCCCTCATCGATCAATCACCAGCCTATATAAAAGACACGATTAGACGTGTACGTTCCCAATTAGGAATTCTGAGGTCCCAGAAATAACTCAATGAATTTTAGTTGTGCCTAAATCTCGGACAGTACGATATTGGTGACAGGTGCTTCCAGACATCCGCAGCGAAATTATGGAATGCGTTACCACCTGGCCATTAGAACTGTAATACCTTGCCAAGTTTTAAGAGAGCTCTCAAAACATTATTTCATAAGTTATATGGACCGTTTAATTTCATAAAAACAAACATAAAATGTACTACATTTGCTATATTATTCGGTGTTAAATTGTGTGTTTTGATTTTATGTCTATAATTGGTTTCTTTTTTACTTTTGTTTGTTACTTTTTTAACAATCCTATTTCGTTCAAATCTTTTATAGGATTTTTTAATGAGCCTTGATTTTAAACTAAATGTGTCTGTATTTCTTACCATCCTTTACTGGTTTTAGATTATCATTATTGTTTAATAGGTTTACTTAATTAATATTGTACCTTATGTCTTATATATATATAAATAGGATTATGTATTATTAGATTTATGCAAAGCACTCTTGAACATTTATTATTGATGAAAAGAGCGCTATAGAAATGTGGTATATAATAATAATAAATTATAATAATTTATATATCAATAAATTTTGGTTTGGGTGTCAGTGTGGCATACGTTTAACCGTGATAAAACAAGTACATTTCTCTGTAACTCTGTGAAATTCGAGGAAGAATTTCAATATAGCAGGGGCAGTATGTCACATTTCAGAACTGCTCACTATTTTAGGGTCCCGGGTTCGAAGTAGTACCAGTCATGCTGTATATTTTTTCTCACCCTGTGACACATGGAAAAATGTGTCCCCTCTCATCATTTTATCTTTTTTGAGTTGTTGCGGTTGAAGGGCCCTATATTCCCAAAATACTGAAAAGGTAAAAAAGGTGTGTGACAAAATAATTGTTATATATGTTTCTCATTCTGTCTCTCTTCAAGGTTTTGCTACTTGTAACAACCACAAACCAAACAAAATAACGAAATGCACAAATCAGACACATAAATTAAGTGATCCTCTATTTGGCAAAAAAATGGCAGCTCATATAAATGCAGTAAAGCTGTGGAGTTCCATTGTTAATTTGAAACGTTTTTAACATTTTGATATCAAAGTTAATGCAATAAATGACGCATACGTACTTAATCAGTTAAAAGAAAGTATATAGATCACATTTTTACAGAATTTGTCCCGACATTTTGAAAAACGGCCGAAGGATACAAGCCGCTTTAAATCGTGTTATTTATATTTATTGCGTTTTCTGATTAAAACAATCATTGAAATTGTGAAATATTAAACATATGAAAAGTTATTAGACCCCTTTATTCTTAAAAAATAAATGTGTATGGTAATGAATTTGACAAGTTTTTAAATTTATAGTACCCTTTCGGGCAAATTTTTCGGGTAATTTGACCTAGTTTTCGAGAAATTGGCCATTTTCAACTTTACAGCTTAAGATTAGTTCTAGCCAATTTAGAAATAAAAAATGGACAAGAAATAAAGTTTAAACCCCTGACAGTTTTAAAAGCATTTATTTTCATTAATTTAATACTTTTTTAAAACCTTGCAGGTTTTTTTCAAAATTGCCCTACGAAAGATGGCAAAATTTGGCGATTTAGCTCAATTTCACGCATATATTCTGGAGAAAACAAATACTGTCAGAATATTCAAATACATGCACCGAAATAATTGTTCTATGCTGAAGATTTATACCAATTTTCACAGCGCTTTGTTTGTAAACAAAGTTACAGGCAAGTTTTAAAAAACGTGTAAACCGTTGTAAAATTACGTCCGTGTGATTATTACGCGACACCGGTTGCAAATGGTATTTCGTCATTTTTCAATCTTAAAACTGGACGTACTGGAAATTGGGACTATAATTTGTTTCCAATGTGTAATGTTATAGATAGGATAACTTGAATAACTGTATACAACTTGAATGTTATGATTCTGATTCGATATTTTTATTACACATTCTGATTAAAATTAAAATTTAATGTTTCTTAATTTTGAAAATTGAAAATCTATGTAAGGAAATCCAATGAGATCCAATGGTTCTAAAACGTACATTTTTAATTCCATACATAGATCAGCCTGGGCACTTTAAACAGACAGATATGAAAAAGATATAATATATAATAATATGTAAACTATATTTAAAGATGAATTGAAAATCGTATTTTAGTGCTATTCTTAGTCCTGCCGTGTCAAAAAAACCTCAGTGGAGTCCCTTATAATAGAAAAATATTATTTAAGCAGACTTTTAAAAATAATAAAATAAATATAAGGCACAAACTACTTTCAAAATTTGAAAATTATGAACACGTTGACATTATACTCTTATGACCACACCTAAGAAATCCATTTAAATCCATGTAAATCACGTCAACTGCCGGAAAGTACTGTTCAGTATATATAAAAAAAAACTATGTATGCAATTACTATGCAAACAAACTCTTCTGCCACATTTTCTTGCGGCACGTTTAATCGATGGCGTCAGACATGTTTATTAAAGCTTGACGACTTCAAATTGATTTTTAAGTGAGCTTTAGAAAAGCTGTAGAAAAGCTTAAAAGTTCAATTAAAAACATTTACATCCGAGATATGCATATAAAGGTTATAGACCTTAGCTTTTTGCATTTAACCTTTAACCTGCTGAATGTCCAGCTTTCAATTTCAAACTGTCCGTTTCAAGTTTATGATATATAAGCATCGAGTTTAAGGGATATAATTATCAACATAACCAAAATCAATAAAGTCAATAAGAGTACATCTGCGGATATTTCCCAATTCAAAATTGTACCATTTTATGTTTTAGATGCCGAAGCTAAGGGGCGTGAACAGTAGCTTTCACTTTCGAACAGGCTAAATCACACCGAGCCTGCATCATTTTTTCTTTTGCCTTTCTGTGCGTTCTTTAGGGATTTCGTCCATATCTGGCCATACTGTATAGATTCCGGCTCACATGGCTTCATACTGGGGGCAAAGGCTAATCACCCTCAATCCCAGTGGGTTAAAGATTAAGCTATATCCAGTTTACATGTATAAATGAATGATGTGTTAAAACTTTATTTGTATTTTATTCTAAGATACATGTGGGAGTAACGTTAAAATATATGTACCGCATCGATATTTGTGACATCAAATGTAACACAAGGATATTTTTAAAGAAAGAAAACATTGCTAAAGGATTGTATGTTAGCATAAAATAGAGAAAATAGGAATCGCGAAAGTTACTTGAACTATATATACGTGAGTCATTTTAACGTCTTCATACTAAAATCTCACATAATCAGAATCCCTTACAGTAAAATTGTTCTATTTGAAACAAAACAAACACTGTAGAATGTTTAGTTAATATCAATAAAAATGACTCAAAATAGGATAGCTCTCGAAAAGAAATTTACTTTAAAACCTATTTGTTGTTTTAACCAAAACACATTTCGGTGATCTATATCAGATTGGTCCCCGTGGTTTTTAAAAGCTGTTCCCCTTTCGTAAATACACTTTTCAAATGTTTTCGAAATTTGTAGATTTTTGTTGTTGTTGTATTGCGTGCTTGTGCGTGTGTGTGTGTGGGGGGGGGGGGGTGAGTGAGTGAGTGAGTGAGTGAGTGAGTGAGTTGGTGAGTGAGTGAGTGAGTGAGTGAGTGTGTGAGTGAGTGAGTGAGTGAGTGAGTGAGTGAGTGAGTGAGTGAGTGAGTGAGTGAGTGAGTGAGTGAGATGAGTGAGTGAGTGAGTGAGTGAGTGAGTGAGTGAGTGAGTGAGTGAGTGAGTGAGTGAGTGAGTGAGTGAGTGAGTGAGTGAGTGAGTGAGTGAGTGAGTGAGATTGCATGGGTTATGTGTAATTAATAAAAGGAGTGGGGCAGTCTTTTTGTTTTATATCTATATTTTAAGCAGTTTTTATATATTTTATCTTAAACATTTTTAGCATTAGCAATTGGTCAATAAGCATTATTACTCCGTTATCTGAATTCTACTCAACTTCATAACATCAAGTTAATCCATTATTGAGAAATTGAATATAGATGGATTGCAAACAACTACTGCATTAGTAATCAAAGGGCTGCGAGCTCTGTGGTATTTTCTGATCTTTGCAATCTAAATCCTAATGTATATAAAATTATGTATTTTCCTGTATAAGTTTAATTTATATAAATATAATTCATCTTACAGGGCACCGAGATTTTGGATTTTTTACTATAACAGTTGGATTTTGCATGACGAGAGTTGCATCAACAAAACCATTTATGTTCATTTTTTATGACAGCCACAATTTTTCCTTGCATATTGTGGCTAAACAAATAGATGCCTCGACTGGGATTTAAACCCCAGACCTCTCAGTCTTAAACGAGCGCGTCATCCCTGCGCCACGGGGAAGTTGTACGAACACAGCCTGAATAAAATCGAATAATTCTAAATTTGGAATTTCCATTTCGGGTTTGTAATCCTTATTAATTTCAAGGCGTTTTGTTCACGATAAACCTGTTGTTTAACACACAGGCACGAGTATCGGACCTGGGAAGAAAAAGTATGACCAGATTGATAAAACAAAACCTGTGTTCATCTTAAAAGTGTCAAAAACAAAACAAAAATGCAATTAATGACCTCCTTTAAAAATATACTATAAGTTAAGAGAAGGCCGGTAACTCCAGATTCGAGCCTACGAGCAAGGGATTCATTTCCCGGGCCGTTGTGGAAACAATTGACCAGGCAATTAAAAAAAAAAACTTTTATCACTATTTCACGTTTGTATTAAGCTTCCAAATGAGACAAAACCCAAGTTTCTAGCCCTTCCCGTTCATGAAATAGCTATCAGGAAACGAGGGAATTCGTGCTAAAAATCCTTGGTAGACAAAATTGCGGCACAACGTTTCGGTACGTAAACATAGACTAATACATGTTTGTCAGCTGAGTACGGGTCAAAATCACTTGAATTTACTAAATAATATTACTAAATTCATTAAATAAGACCACTCAAAACTGTCAGTAGCATCTGATACACGACATTCGAGTTTC
This sequence comes from Ruditapes philippinarum, assembly GCF_026571515.1. NCBI lineage: Eukaryota > Metazoa > Mollusca > Bivalvia > Venerida > Veneridae > Ruditapes > Ruditapes philippinarum. The sequence continues at coordinate 9,314 of NW_026866305.1, read as the reverse complement.
AAAAATTTACACGGTCTTTCAATCGCTTTCTACGCCATTAGGCATCCTTGTGTGAAACGTTGCGGTTTTCGTTGCTATTGGTACGGTGGCACAGAGGTGACATTTGCAGTTTTATTTTATCTCGTGGTTACGACTTATTATCTTGAGGCCTCAAGATATTATCTCGTGGCCACGACTTATTATCTCGTGGCCACGACTTATTATTTCGTGGCCACGAGTTATTATCTTGTGGCCTCAAGATATTATCTCGTGGCCACGAGTTATTATCTTGTGGCCACGAGTTATTATCTCGTGGCCACGAGTTATTATCTTGTGGCCACGACTTATTATCTCGTGGCCACGACTTATTATCTCGTGGCCACGAGTTATTATCTTGTGGCCTCAAGATGTTATCTCGTGGCCACGACTTATTATCTCGTGGCCACGAGTTATTATCTTGTGGCCTCAAGATGTTATCTCGTGGCCACGACTTATTATCTCGTGGCCACAAGTTATTATCTTGTGGCCTCAAGATATTATCTTGTGGCCTCAAGATATTATCTCGTGGCCACGAGTTATTATCTTGTGGCCACGACTTATTATATTGAGGCCACGAGTAATTATCTTGTGGCCACGACTTATTTCAGCCAATGAAAATGGTCGTTTCATCTTGAACAAAAGTTAATATCAATAAGACCTTATATCACACTGGCCACAGCTTTCACAAGAGCGGCGGGTCAAGCGCTGCGGCGGTGAAGAAAGGGAACGTTTTATAATTATTATTCTTCTTTTTTTGTATGGTCAGGTGTTTCTTTCATTCTTTTTTAAAGATATACTTTGCTTAAATTTAATATTAGAAAATATTGATTATTGTTACATTGTCCCTTTGTACATGTAAACATAAAATGAACATGTTTTGACTTCAAAGATAGTAGATATGTTATGTTTAAAATTCTACACAGTATAGGTGTTCACCATGAATATATATATAGTCAGTTTTTTTTAAATAAAGATGACCTGACCTGTCATAGGGAACGCAGCTTCCTGAACATAGTTTATTGATTTCTTTATTCAAGTTAGACGCATTAAGTTAGAATACCATAGATTTAAAAAAAAATATGTGAGTTTAATTTACAAGGGTGAGCACGGTATATCTAATTTAATTGAGAATTAATTAAGAAATATATGCGGTTGATGTATACTTTTAAGGTCGTTCATGGAAATAACTTGCCCATTTTCCCTGTGGATTCGAATCCCTTTAAAGACTTGTATCTAGATAGTTATTATTGAAGATATACTACAATGTCACAATGATAAATGACTAACTTTGACGGGTTATCTGAATCTTTTTCTTTTTTTATTATAAAAACTGACATACTAGTTTACAAGTTTCAAAGACATATGTCAATTCTTTTAAGATCTCCTCTTTGATTGGTACTGCTTATGCTGTGCTATTGCTACTGCCAATTTCACGTTTTATAATTTTCTCACTGCTACTTCTGTGCTACTGCTACTGCCAACTTCATGCTTTATAATTTTGTTACTGCTACTGCTCAATGCTACTGCTAACTTCCTACTGGTGATGACCACTTATAAAAGTGAGTGTATTTTATGAAAAACTGCATCTATAGAAACTTGATCCTTAAACGTTAGGACCATAAGATAAGAATACAGAGGGCCAATTAGTGATGACAAGACTCTACTCAGTGGACGTGTTAATGTGGTCAATACAGTTTATAGTGATATACTAGCTGATTAGCCCTTACTGAAATTCAGCACGTCTCTGGGAAAATACGTGAACTTAAGTAAATATATGGTGGTGATTGACACGCCCCTCCTGTGACTGCTATTGCCAGTGTGATATTAAATTTTGTTCAAGATGAAACGACCATTTTCATTGGCTAAAATAAGTCGTGGCCACAAGATAATTACTCGTGGCCACGAGAAAATAAGTCGTGGCCTCAATATAATAAGTCGTGGCCACAAGATAATAACTCGTGGCCACGAGATAATATCTTGAGGCCACAAGATAATATCTTGAGGCCACAAGATAATAACTCGTGGCCACGAGATAATAAGTCGTGGCCACGAGAAAACATCTTGAGGCCACAAGATAATAACTCGTGGCCACGAGATAATAAGTCGTGGCCACGAGATAATAAGTCGTGGCCACAAGATAATAACTCGTGGCCACGAGATAATATCTTGAGGCCACAAGATAACAAGTCGTTGCCACGAGATAATAAGTCGTGGCAACGAGATAATATCTTGAGGCCTCAAGATAATAAGTCGTGGCCACGAGATAAAATAAAACTGCAAATGTCACCTCTATGCCACCGTATATTGGCCAATCAGATGACTCGTTACAAAATATGGAACAGCTGATTGACAATGGCGTAGAAAGGAATCTAAAGACCGTGGAAAGGTTTACAAATTCGAATTTTGCGGATATCAGATGCTACTGACGGTTTTGAGTGGTCTTATTTAATGAATTTAGTAATATTATTTAGTAAATTCAAGTGATTTTGACCCGTACTCAGCTGACAAACATGTATTAGTCTATGTTTACGTACCGAATCTTTGTGCCGCAATTCTGTCTACCAAGGATTTTTAGCACAAATTCGCTCGTTTCCTGATAGATATTTTATGAACGGGAAGGGCTAGAGACTTGCGGTCGGTCTCATTTGGAAGCTTAATACAAACATGAAATAGTGATAAAATATTTTTTTAATTGTCTGGCCAATTGTTTTCACAAAGGCCCGGGAAATGAATCCCTTGCTTGTATGCTTAAATCTGGAGTTTCCGGCCTTCTCTTAACTTACAGTATATTTTTAAAGGGAGTCATTATTTACATTTTTTTGTTGTTATTTTTACACTTTGAAGATGAACACAGGTTATTTTATCAATCGGGTCATATTTTTTCTCCCCGGTCCGATACACTAAAAATAGCATTTTGATTGACTCAAATGATATTCATCTGCGGAATTTGTGATTGCGCATTTATTGACAACGCTACTTTTAAACTTTGAATGCGTTGTAATTTGTATTGTTTAATACTTGTAACAAAATTAAAAAAAAAAAATCATCGCTAGTTTTAAGCTGATTTGAGAACTTCTTGTTGTTAGGTTTGTCGTGAAGCGCTGTGCCAGAGATTGAATGTCAGCATTGTATTTCCTGATCTGCGATCAGAAAATACAAAAAAGTTATATCATGTATCAAGTGAAATAAAAACAGTAAACATCAATTTTAAAACGAAAAGGGGGAGTCACTAGCGGATTTAATATATTCTTGCATTTTTGTGTCCCTTTGAATGTTGTAAAATTATTTGCAAACAAAAAGAAAAAAGCAGATTTTTGATTTTGGTTGTAAGGGCAAAATACTAAAAAAGTATGTGTTCTTTTTTCACATAATACGTATATTTGATATTAGTTCATAAAGATCCCTAAAATGGTTTTACGATTTATTTCCAACGCATGTTTATCGAACTGGAGAATTGATCATAACAACCTTAAAAATAGTTTTATTTAATACTTATTTATAAAAGGTGCCGGTGTGTATGTACAGTTTGATCTATCTATATCTAGTCCCCTAGTCACATTTCAATTGCATTAAATATGTAACCAAAAATAAAGAAATTTGTTCGATAAGATATTATGTTTAATTATGATCAGAGCTCAGATACAATGCATTACGGACTGTACACTGAATAAATCGCTTATAATCAAACATAAATATACACAAATCATTGCAAAAAAGATTTCAGCCGTGTCATGACAAAACCAACATAATGCGTTTGCGACAGCATGGATCCAGACAGCCTGCGCATCCGCGCAGTCTGATCAGGATCCATGCTGTTCGCTATCAGTTTTTTCTTCTTGTTAGAGGGTTCTGTAAGCGAACAACATGGATCCTGATCAGACTGCGCGGAAGCGCAGGCTGGTCTAGATCCATGCTGGTCGCAAACCCATTATGTTGGTTTTGTCGTGACGCGGCTCAATTTTATGCTTCAACAAACTTGAACAAGGACCTGGCGTCAATAATATTTAATTTTGATGTAACATGTTTGTCTTCATCTAGTCGAACATAACGACCTGTTGATTTGGTCTGTATCCTGAAGTAATCTACTGTTTCCATGGTTACTAAGTAGCGCATGTTGTTGTCATCGATGTTTTGCCTACCGTGTAAAGTTTGGAACGGCGACCCCGAACATTGTAACCGTCCGTACATATAAACAGTCGGTCTGGCAACAGACTAAAATTATTAAATAAATAATTGTAAGTAAAACCTTCCAATATTTTTAAATGTGTATGAAGTTTTTTTTTTTTTTTTTTTTTTTTTTTTTTTTTTTTTTTTTTTTTTAAGTATATGTTTTTGAAATTGAGTAGAGCATGCGTGAAATCATCGCCAAACCTGCTAAATACAGCAGCAGAATATTTTGTTCTGGAACACTTTATTCTGTTTACGTATAATATTCATATATATTAAATAACTCAAACAATGTATGTTCAAAACCTTTCAAGATGCAATCATGTTCTGAAAACAACAAAATTGTCATGTTTTTTGTTGTTGTTTTTTGTTGTTGTTGTTGTTGTTATTGTTGTTGTTTTTCCAAACTTTATGAGTATCGTCATCAGATATAGCTTGATCAATAGTATGATAGTTCGTCATCGCGCATCTGCAAAATTCTTCCAACCGGACTCGAAGTAAAAATATGTTTTTATTCTAAAAAATAGTTACAATATCGAAAAATAACATAGCGCACCAAAGATTTCTTATTAGTAGATGTTCTTGATATAAATTTAAAACAAACGCTGAAAGTTTTACTGCCTAGATAAGTCCTGAAAACGGGATAAAGTTTTTTCTCAACGGACACCCAAACAAAAAAAATTATCCCGTTTTCAGGCTTAAACCAGAGAGTAAAACTTTTTTTTTTAATTATAAGCCGATATTTGGTGCGCCAGTCCGATTGGGAGCATTTTGCAGGTGCGCTATGAGGTAGTATACTACCATTGTTAGTACACTTTACGATCAAGAAAAAACAACAACGTAATCATCGATCAATGTATATAAATTTAGAACAATTTGTTTAAAGGACAATAATCCTTAAATTGTGAAATAGTTTCATAGTTAAATTGAGCCGTGTCATGACAAAACCAACATAATGCGTTTGCGACCAGCATGGATCAAGACCAGCCTGCGCATCCGCGCAGTCTGATCAGGATCCATGCTGTTCGCTAACAGACCCTATAACAAGTAAAGAAACTGCTGGGGGAGGGGGGCGAGGATAAATAAACGTTTGTATCAGGAATATAGTTGACAGTAATCGATTAATATAAAAGAAGGTCTTTGGAAACTGGTGACCGTTGATGACCGGAGAAGGTCGAACATAAAACAATTATTTCTTTTTTAAGAAAATAATTAAATAGGCCTACCATTTTATGAATAATTCCGAGCAAAAAAAAATAATAAAGTAAACACACAAGTATTTATTATGGCAGATGCCACTACGAATATTTTAATTTTGTAGATTTTCAGTATAAACAATTTATTGTTTGTAACATTTTGAGATACATAATTATTAAAGAAACATTGATAATTTTCATTCAAGTTTTTCCACCTTAAACGGTAACATAATTATAGAAAATTAAAAATATCACGTAATAGTTTTTTATTCTTAATTAGGTGTCTTATTCCCTAGAGGATTATCCGTAACGTACCGGCAAACGGTATTTATCCAGGTTTCCGAAAAGGTCAATTAACCAATCATGAACGGTTTACAGATCACATGCTTCTCCATGTACCGAAAACAGGTCACGTGCTCCTCCATGCCTCAAAAGTTAAACGCGTACCAATCAAGCACCCTCATACTGATCGGAATGATCGGCTTTTATTATGTCCGACTAAAAGGCTCGAGAAGTTGCTGTCGCCCTTTCTCATTCCATAAGAGGCGCCGCGCCGAGGACGCCAAAATACAGGAAAACAAATACAGATATACAGTACGATTTAGATTGCAAAGATCAGAAAATACCACAGAGCTTGCAGCCCTTTGATTATATTTATTCTGACATATCTTTTTCCAACACTTCTTGCCATCGCGCAATCGAACAGACATCTACCTATAACGGAAGCTCTTCTAAAGTATCAATCAAACAGGCTATTAGTGTTAAAATGACCAATGAAAATTCGGCCTTTATTCATTTCTTTACTGTTAATTTTACCGGAAGTCAAGGTGAAATCAGACGGCCTTCGGCCGAATAATGTGATATTAACCGGCAGATGACATATTGTCCGAGGCGATATCAGATGTCAATATGACTTTCTGCCGATGAACATCACATCATATTCTATGGCTCACTAGTTAACAATTGTTTCATAATAAAAATAGGCTTATAATTAAAACAAGAGGGCCAAGATGGCCCTAGATTGCTCACCTGACCCATCGATCACATCCGAGCAATTACCTAGACAAGCATTCTGACCAAGTTTCATGACAGGTGAGTCAAAAATGTGACCACTAGAGTGTTAACAAATTTTCCATATTTGAGCAGTGTGACCTTGATTTTGACCCCAGGTGACCCATATTCGAACTTGACCTAGAAATCATCAAAACAAACTATCAGACCAATTTCCAGGATATTTGGATAAAAACAGCCACTAGAGTGTTAATAAGATTTTTCTATTTTTAGCTCCTGTAACATAGTTTTTTATGCGAGATGACCACTGTTCGAACTCATCCGAGCAATTACCTAGACAAGCATCCTGACCAAGTTTGATGACTCCTGTATGTTTAAATGATTGATATTGTAACTGTGTTTATACCACACTTGCAAAAAGCTATATCTGCATATAATTATGCAGATAAAACAATTTTCAAACATTGAGGAATATGTAAAATATGTACTGCAAATTTTTGTGCACATTCAATTTAATCAATAAATTACATGCATTCATTTTTATTGGAAAATTTGACTTAGAATTTATAGAAAATAAATTTCTAATTACCTCCCTTTATTTACATGAAATGTTAAATTGGGTAATATCTTTATATAAAAAAATGCTTACTGGAACTTACAATATTGACAAATCTTAATTTGAGCATCATATTTATGAAATAAAACCATAGAAAAATTGTATTACAGGATATTTAAGAATAATGTCAGCCTCTTTGCTGATAAAGATAACATGGTTGATCTTTAAAAATGTGCCCACTAGAGTGTTAACAAGGTTTCTCTATATCTGGGCGGTGTGACCTAGTTTTTGACCCCAGGTGACCCATATTCGAACTTGATCTAGAAATCATCAAAACAAACTTTCCCACCAACTTCCAGAATAGTTTGATTAAAACAGTAGTCACTAGAGTGTTTACAAATATTTACCTCTTGTGACCTAGTTTTTCATTTGAGATAATCCATGTTCGAACTCATCCGAGCAATTACATAGGCCAGCATTCTGACCATGTTTGATAACAATTGAGTCAAAAAAATTTACCACCAGGGTGTTAAGAAGGTTTTTCTATTTTTAGCTCCTGTGACGTAGTTTTAAATCCGAGATGACCCATGTTCGAAATCATCTGAGCAATTACCTAGACAAGCATCCTGACTAAGTTTAATGATGATTGACGCAAAAATGTGACCGCTAGAGTGTTAATGGACGGACGACTGACATTCAACGATCCTAAAAGCTCACCCTGAGCTAGCTCAGGTGAGCTAAAAATCACAAAAAAATGCAACCTTATACACAAATGTTCATGTACAACTTTTGTCTGTTTCATTGGGGCGCGGGAAAAAAGACGCACGTGTTAGGATTGCAACGGCTACAAAAGCAATTCAAGTTTATACTATCAAATGTTGCGGTGTATCCTGTAAGTATAATTATAGTGAAATCGAAAAATGTGCTTTAAATATTATTAATGCGCACACGTAATTAACAGTCTACGGTGTATGGCCATATTGAATATTAACATAGGAACTCGAGAACGGGACCGCAGATTGCGGCGCATATTTGCGATCGTGTAACTGGTTTTAAAAATGTTTCTACTATGAGTATTATCCGAGTATATGACCTCAAACAATATATTATCAATTGAACACAATTTGTTACTATTAAAACTGGTTAAATTTCACGGTAATATGTTTCAATATACCGTAAATTTAACTGATTTTTAAATTAGCAGTTATATTAAATTGAGATATTACATGATAAAGACCACCCACTCGCATAATATGAAAAGATATTCAAAGGTCGGACAAACAATATGTAAAGCCGGTACGGATTTGGATTTATGCGCCGCAATATGCGGATCTGTTCCAGAGTTCCTATGAATATAACAAACTGCGCTAAAAGTATAACAATCGAAAACTGGTTAGTGAACGTATTTTTTCTGTAAAATCTCAATCACCGTCACAGACGCTTCTCTTTTATAATCTTTGTTATATGCAGAGTAAAATTGTCTGTCACTTATTTGCGTGATATAAAACATTTGATTTATATCTGGAAAAAATACAATAAAACAAGATAGGCAAAGAAAAGAAAGCCGATGCAAATTTTCACTTATTACAGGTCTCTCACCTCCTCTCACCACTTTTGTCCATTCCCATTTTTTTGGTCCGGTTCCTCCTTGGTACCCTGCTGGTGCAGCTGAGTTGTGTCGGGATAACGTTCTGTGAAAGTCGCCTTGCTTTGGTGATCTTTGTTCTCATTTATAATTTTAATCTTCTTCACTGAAGTTATTATGCCCAGGTAAAATATTTTGATAGTTTTCATGTAGAATTAATTTTCAGTAAAAGCAAAATACATTATGTGCTTAAGATCATATTTGTTCTCACGTCACTCGGGGTCACTGATAGACTAATATTGTTCAACACATTTGTCTTCCTGAGTCGAACGTTTAGACATTTTTCAGGACACATTTAGTTGCAAACATCTACAAATATTTTTTAATTTATTGACAGTTTTGGTAAACGATGCCATACTTAATATGATCCTATAATGACTTTTACATTGTAAAATAAACTTGTGAGTATTTCTAGCAATAAATCTCAGATGAGCGCATCAGTAATGGCCCTCATGCTTAAAGAAATATATCCCAGTTGATCTGTTCTTGAAATCACTCTTAAGACAAAAAACTGGAACAATATTTCGTTTCAAAGAAAACATCTTAACTAATGCTTTCTGAATAGCAATACACGTGAGCATAAAACATCACGGAATTAAATGGTCTGCACTGTATTTCTCTAAACTTTCTATTCGAGATGAATTTAATTATAGACTAAATATCTTTGACTGAAGCGCTAAAACAAAAATTGAAACGGTTTATTAATCTTAAGTTTTTTTCA
>NW_026866304.1:0-95459 GCF_026571515.1 Ruditapes philippinarum | reverse complement strand
CCCCAGAATATTTAAAATATTAAAAGAAATATAACAAATCTAACATTTTTTACAATTTCTGTTTTTGAAATTTGATATGTTTTGTTTTAATGTTGACCACTGTTTTTCCAGTAATTTTTTCTATGCTTTCAGTTTATTGAAAAACATTTTATGAATTTTAATTTTAAAGTGATTTATGGGCCAAGGGGCCTAATTTTAATAATTTATTTCTTACTAAAACTAACTAAGGGGTCACAGCTGAAGTACATAATTACAATATAAAAACAGTTTAAATATACACCACATATACACAATGTATGAGGGGTTATCCAAAAATTCGTGGACTTTTTAAATATCTCTTGAACGTCAGCGTGTACTGTAATGAAGTTTCATCAGCACCCGGCGCATTGTAGAAAATTTCAGTTAGTCATCGTATATTTTTTGCTAAAAACTAATAATTTACGTAGAAAACCCGCTAAACATCGCATGTTTCTTCTAGGACGTCATTTAAGTAAAATTCTTTAAAATTATGGATGTTGTTTCTTTTAATTTTTATTTGTTTGGGTCGTCAGAACAAACAAATAATGGTAGCGAAATTTCAGACCCTGGTGTGCTTATTTGCAAATAACGAAAGTAGTCCAAGCTCCGCGAAGCGCTTACTTTCCTTGATATGTACACTAACACCGAAAAAATAAAGGGAAATCACTGCGTGACAGGCGCATTTATTTACGTAAAGAAAAAAATATTTCCTGATTGGTCGAAGATGTCTAATATTGTGTTATTCTTATAGATATACATGCTTATATTAAGCTGTATGATTGTTTACATCAGTGTTAAACAACAGGTTTACCATGAACAAAATATATCGAAATAAATAAGGTTACAAACCCTAATTTAGAATGATATGGTTTTCTTCACGCAGTTATTATTTAACATCACCGTGGTCGAGGGGTTTACACGCTCGCTTTGGACGGAGGTCTGGAGTTCAAATCCCAATTAAGGAAACTTGTGTCATGTTCTTTTTTTAAAAGCCAAATAAACATTGAATTGAATATCAGTGTTGCAAATAATCTTATAGTCAATTTACGATAGTTATAACACTGGAATCAGCATTGGTGACACTATACAATCAAAATGTTTTATAATCTCACAACCTTCACCTTTCTGACATTCTGAGACCCAAACATATTCAGCGCCTTCTGTGCTTTGATTGTTGATATCGCCAGAAACGCCAGACGCCGATATTGTTTACAACGGGAAAATAACGAACACGCAGAAATTAGAAAATCGCGAAATCATAAAATTTTAATGTAATTTGGATATGATACCTTCTAAAACATAACAAAAACAATCAGCAGGCGAACAGATAAAATAAAATTTCACGATTATTAGTGTTGTAAGTGGCATAAGAAAGTAAGTGATGAACATTACTTTGAGAAGCAGGAACAGTCATTGACTGCGTAACATTGAAGCACAATTTGTACGTTATTATGACGTTGACGTCAAATTATTTTTAGAGTGTGCCGCTGTCGCCGACATGTGATTATGTTGAATTAAATACTGTTGTATATATGAAGCTACTAACATGATCTTTTTCTATGTTAATTTGTTATTTATTCTTCTAAGCAGTGTTATAATTTCAAATCAATATCTCAAATATATTTTAAGCAACAAAGAAAGTCCACGAATTGTTGGATAACCCCTCGTATATACACAGACGTTGTATTGAAATGTGAGCCATGTTATTAAAGTCATGTCATTAAAACTAATGATAAGGTCCATAGAACTTTCTGCACTATGCTAGATGATTGTATAGCTAGTGTTTGTCGATATTTTTGTTTGTGATATATTTTTTATTACATTGTGTCAAAAAAAATTGTTTTTCTATTTAAAAAGCACATGTCATGGAATAAAACAAGTTACATCTGAAAGGTCTTATAATAAACAGAAACGTCGTCTAGCCATCAAAAGTATAAAAGGAAGTTATAACGTTAGAATAGATAATACTTTAATGAATAAAGACAACAAAGATCAAGATGAGTGTTTTATCACTAGTATGTGCATGCTTCCTAAAAGTGAAGTTCTCCTTGCTGACCTCGGGAATGAAAGACTGAAGAAATTGAACAGTTCATACAAGGAAATAAGCTACTGTGATGTACCTGAAAATCCCTATTCTGTTTGTTATATAGGCAAAGATACAGCTGTTGCTGGTTTAAGCGGCAATATCATACAGTACGTGAATGTGTCAGGTAAGATAAAACTAAGACAATTAATGAAGCTAGATCATGAATGTTACGATCTAGCTTGTCACGGTGACACACTCTATGTTAGCAGTGGAGACACAATTTACAAATATGACAAAAACTGTAAACAAAAACAAGTTCTCTATCATTATCCGGATATAATCTACAGTCCCTCAATTGCTATAAGTGACAATGGTGAGCGAATCTACTTATGTAATGATACAGGTCTAACTACAATAGATGCCAAGGGAACTCATTTATTCAGTTCACAATTTGAATACTATATCATACGTGATATATGCATTGTTGTTGAAGGTATTGTTCTTGTATTAAATGAATCAAACAATCTTCATCAGCTGGATTTTACAGGAAAAAAGCATCGGACTGTAGATAACGTGCCATTAACTGCGCGTTCTATATGTTTCGACAGAGAAAGATGTAGACTTATTGTTGGTGGTGATGAAGACGAGATAAATGTTTACAAATGCGAGTTTTTGTCAAGTTAGTTAATAAAATTGTTTTGGTCAACCAAGAACCAAATGAAAAATGCATGGCTAAACTACTTTTGTTTATCAAATTAATAAGTTTGTAAGTTGGCTTATTTCTTCGTCGAGTCATTGCTTATTATTATGATGTCGCACTTATTTATCTTGAATGCATTTGTAATTACATGTATATATTACAAAACTTTTTTCATAATAAGGGTTGATTCTGAATAGTTACAAGTTTTGAACTTTTTAAAATCCTAATCGACATAATTTAACAACAAGTCAATCTTGTTAAAGGACTAACGAATGAATTGATATTAAAATTGATTTATCCCGCATATTGTCAATTCTACTAAGGCCTAAAAAAGAATTGAATTTTTTCCCCTTCCCTACCTACCTAACAAATTCGCCCCTACCCAAAAGATTGTTTCAGGTTCTAAAGGGGATGGAAGTATTTTTTTCTTTCAGAATCAATAGATGCAATCTAATCTTATATTTTAGACAGCCAGCATAGTAAATAATTTGTTGCATATGTCAGTTGTGAATACGGTAATACATGTACATATACTATGACACTTAATAGACTAATTTTAATAGTTCATTATACATATATGCATTAATTTATTAGTATCTACATTTAAAAAAATCCTACCTACCCACGCCTGGTAATTGATAGAGCTACCTCTTTCGGAGATATACGGTAAATCGCTCTATCGCTACTTTCGAGCAAGTGCATGTCACTAATCAAAGCACTGAATGTACTGATGGAGAGGCTATGACAGAATGTTTATAGTTTCTTTTCTTTTTGCTTTAAATGTGCTGTAATTTCAATTATTACCAAAATAAGAAGATCTGTCAATTGCGCCATTACTTACTGTTGTGTTCAACCATTCATTTATATGGTTAATATGGTAGACTATTCATTTTGTTAATACTCCAGTACTTTTCAGTGAGGTCTACATTCTGACTGTTAATCATACAAATTTTGAAGAACCTAAACTGCCAACATTAAATTACATACCAGCAAGTATTACGACTGTTCATGATAAGATCACAATACCATTTTACAACCATTCTAATATCATTGAGTGATTATAACAACTGCAAGTTATGCGACATTCTTATTGAACATAAACATTACATGCAACATAACTGAGATAAATTAAGATACTGTCTTGTATGCTACTGTCTTGTGATGAGTATAAATATTCAGGCCCTGTCTTCTCCCGAAGCAAATCTCGAATAATATCACGTTTCAGAAAATTATTCCTATTTCATTACTCGTCGCTGACTTTGACGGATTCGGATATTTACTAAAGCTAAATATTTCTTGAAAAAATACATATCTACAAAGTACAAAGCTTATTCAAAATTGAATCAACCTAAGTGAAAATTAATCTTCTTTTTTTACCTTAACTTATGGTAGTTTATCGATAGTTTTAAATCGCACTAGCTTAAAATATGTACTGCGGAAAATCTGTTGTTAACAGGGTTTGCGGTTAATACGTAGGGTTATCCCTGTCGACCATTTCCCGCAAATAGATGAGAACATCGATCGAAGCGTCAGTGCTATGAAAAGTGTTATAAATAGCGTATTTTGGAAGTTTTTCTTAAAAAAAACCCCAAAAAATGACACTTTTTCTGTGGTAAATGTTCAAGTGTTGTAAAGTGAATACGAAAACTCCTCTTATGCCGCCGATTATTTTTAGAAGACAAACAAATTTAACATATAAGTTTTTTTTTTATTTTACTTACTTAAATAATCACTTCAGCGGGCGCAAATATCGTTTTCAAATTAACGTTTCGCAAAATATGTAAATATGTTGTTGAATTCCCGATGCTCGACTGTAAGTCATTCGTATATACATGCGTGTTACTTTTTTTTAAAGCTTCTTATTCTTTAATATTTTTATGTATCTGTATTGATAATTTGAATTTTATTACACATGGACTATCAAATTATGATGCGTTGTCCTAGAATTGAATAAACTTTCTAATTGCACAATACGTGGCCATTTATTTGATTGAAGACTGATCCTTGTGTCTTTCTCTGAAATAATTATTTCCTTGTTAAAACATATTTGACCACATATTTCTGTAATTTAACTGTTCACTATACTTCCGATTTTTGTTACCGAAACACATGTTTTTATTTGTGTTTTCTAATCAATTCGAATCTATAATCAGTTTAAAGAGATCACCTCCGGGTAAACGACTACTATGTTCTTTGGTCATGTTTTTTACCCAAATATTTGAATGTTTCTATTGGGATAAAACTGAGCGTAGTTAACTAAACAAGTGATTGTATAGATCCCTTACCTGTCTAATTCTAATTAAGAGATTAGTGGATACGCCACAACATATTCCTAAACAAAAATTCCTAAATTTATTGTTATTCAAATAAAAGATCAAGAGTAGGGATCTATCAATTGCCAGTCATATTTTTAAAAGATACTTTTATGATAAAAGTTTGATTGATGAATTATGTGAGATGAAAATATAAGTATTGTTTTTTTGTTTTCTTTTTATTTTGCCAATGTAAAATGTATTCTTGTGCTGAAACTTTGTCGGAGGGCCCTTACAGGTTTTGTAGTTAAACAGTGTTTTTATCGGCGATAATGGTTCAAGAATATAATGTTTTCAAACTATATGTTAATAACCATCAGTGAATTCTTAGTTAAATGTATGCAAAACATTAACTAACAGCTATATGATATAGCGGTTTATGAGCGTTTTCCGCGTACAGCCTCCTAGGGAGTACTAATAAGTTAGTTTTCCATAGTTATCACGCAAGCATGATCCATGTCTCTGATGTAAGCGACAGTTTACCATTATTTGTCCTTTTTTAAATTTGAAGGACTATGAATGGTTTATAACAACAAAAGAACATGTATGATATTGAGAATACGGTGATGCAACGTTCTAGTTAATGACCCGTCATAAACAGTTGGTCGCTGCGTAGTAATTGGAAAATTGTTTTCAAAAATAAAAACATTTTTTTGCCTAATAATTCAAACATTTATTCAGTACTTTACAATAATGCGTTTTGTTTTAAATTTCCAAATATAGTAGTTAAAAGTATAAGGGTTAAAATATCATAACTATTTATGACCGATGTAAATGACTAATTTACCGCCGCAGTAAAATCACTACTCTCATTTTTTAAAAGTTAGAAAACGTTGCAACCAAGCGTTTCTCTGAGAATTATGAACTTTACAAACAGCAAGTATGATGGTTAAGAACAAAAACTTGTTTTACCTTGTAAATAACGATGATAAATGATGAGTCAGCTTTAAAATATCACGATACATTTTTTTTACCTGATTACCGCACAGGTGGCAGTATCAGTGTTTGGACACCCCACCCCTATCTGCCCCTGGACCCCTACTGCAACCCTGAAAAAAATAATTCAACACTCTAAAGCTTACTATAAGGTACCAAATACAAAACCAATGATGAAATTTTATTTAAAAAAAAATTGTTTCCACTATCAAAATTATAGTTATAGAAAGGTGAAAAGCCTACTATATGTTCATTTGCCAAACAATGTGGAACACGGAATTTTCGTATCGTAAAATGGCTGCCATTTACAGTATCTTGTGATTATCCCAAGCACCACCGCGACTTATATCGGGAATTACAAATATAGTTAACCTCGGAGCGTCGCATAGGATGGAAAATACTTTTTTCATATTTTATTGTAATAAATATTTACAAACTGTGTCTTTCGGGTTTTTTCATCAATATATAACCAATAATGATGTTTATATGAATAAATTATCATATCTCAAATCTGCGACTATGATTTACAATGAAATTCTACCTTTGGATATTAAAAAGGGTTTGGAAATTGCAAAAAGATATTGATGTGCGCCAGTAAATCTGTCACCCTTCTTTCGTTTTCGAAATTAGTGTCCTATCACCTTATACCTTTAAATTTTAATCTACGCTTGCATATATAGCTTTAAACTTATCTTACTATCATAATATGACTAATCTTTTACGTCAATTCATCTTAAATTTGTTAATATGCCTTATTTTATAAGATAATCACATCTATAGTCATTTAAATCCGCCATTTTGTATGCTTCTTTGAGACTACGTCATACATGCACTAAAGTGACGTCATAGTGAAATCATAGCTCTGCTTTATTTTCTTTAGGCGTTTTCAGCGGGATGTGTTTGAATCAATGTTTCTTTTATTTAATTATAGATAGGCGCAACATCTACTACTCTCTCCTTATTATTGTATGTTGAATATTGTAATAATTACCTATGGTAAATGTATGCATTAATTTGATTTTTATTCATTGATATGTTGATTTATTTATTTACTGTTTGTGGTGTCGGATTTGTTCGAACCCCTTATGGGTCCCCTTTTATTATTGTTTGAATTGTTGACAAACATTGTTGTTTATGTTTGAATCGCGTTTATAAAAGGCCTACTGTTTTTTGAAGTCACTCCGCAGCTTTAATAACTTAAAGCATTACATTACTTCTTTTAACGCTGATCTAATTCTGGAATAGGTATTTTAACTTAACGGTTTTAATAAATTTATATTTACATTGAATTATTTGATTAATTTTAAGTAAGGTAATCTTTTAGAAATACTTTAAACAGATGTTTGTTTTACTTCGGAATTTACGCAATGTTTCAGTAGCATACGCTCAGAATTTAGTAAATAAATTGTATGAAGAAACGTTGATGATTTACTTTCAAATTGGTTAATATAATAACTTAGATTGGTTTTAAAATATTTCACAAATAGATTGTTGTATAGATCTAATTCTCCTTTAAACATTACAAAGCCACGGACACCTCATATTTGTTCCGCATTTTTTATGATGAATACTTTTAATCTTTCACAAAAAGGGAATGTTGATAAGAATGTCTGTTTTATTATAACAACATTTATTTGTTTATAAATGAATGTGCATAATTGAATACAAATATACCTGGAATAAAATTTGTTGAACTGTTTTTCTTAGTTTATTATCAGATTTTAGTTCTTTTAAAAAGCGTATAACTCCCTTATAATAATAAGTCCACTTGTCTTTGCTGCGGGGTCAAATTATATATACGTTACTGTTTTCCACATGTTTACGTGAAAGCAGAAGTCTCTGAACAAGAGTAAGCCTGATTCTCCGTGTCCCAGAAGGCCAGCAGGTAACAATATGTTTACAACCTTAGCATTTTCGGAAGGCAACAGTAACAGCAATGGCAACACAACAAATATGACTGTAGCAATACATGTAGCTAAAAATAAGACCTTTTTTCATTTAAAGAAAAATATTCTCACGTACTACAATGTCTTTGAACCATGCTTAATGAAGTTTAAAAAATCATTTCTCAGCAACCGTAGACACTCGTCCATTTCTTTATTCTGCGCTACTTTTGCACATTCCATACCTGATTTCTGTCAAATGTCAACTCAGGAGGGAAATCATTTCAGGACCAAGAACAAAGTTAACAAAGCTGTGTAACTTGATCAACTTTTAAAGTTTATGACCTTCTGTTCATGTCAAGGTTGTTTATTATTAGTTAAAGTCACAACGACACTTTATATGTCAGTTGGGGATTTCACAGCTATACTGGTGGAGAAAGACCACATTCGTGTCACAGGCACGAGTATCGGGCCTAGAAAGAAAAAGTATGACCAGATTGATAAAAAACCTGTGTTCACCTTCAATGTGTCAAAAACTAAAAAAAAAAGATATAATTGTGAAATATGAGCCCTTTAAATTATACTTGAAGTTAAGAGTTTATTTTTAAGATGAACTCAGGTTTCTTTCATTAATCTGGTCATAATTTTTCTTCCTAGGTCCGATACTCATACCTGTGAATTCAAACCTTGAAACTGTGCAGTGTTATCTTTGTGAAAATGGCATATATGTAGCCGAGATAATCATTAGCAATTGTGAATTGTTTTTTCCAAGTTCAAGGGGGATAACTGTCAAGAAACATCTGACCATGACCAAATAAAAACATGATTTTTTTTTGAATATCAGAAAATGCATTGTCAACCCCGGACATACATTCCTACAAATGCTATAGCAGAAACTGCAAAGTTCAGATTGTTTCCAGGTTCAAGAAGGATAACTCTGTCAAAACTCATCGGACAAAAAACAATTCGAACTGGACTACTGGTTAAATACCTGCACATGCGATTTCAAGCTTTTACATACTTTTCTACAAAAGTAAGAGTGCGGAAACTGGAAAAAAAGTTTCCAACGTTCAAGAGGGATAACTTTGTCCAAAATCACCGAAACACGACTAAATTCAAACTTGACCTGCGTATTCCTATGACACATCCCTATATTGAATTTTTGTGTAACTGTTGAGGTGATAACGAAATGGAAACTGATTTTTTTTTTCAAAGTTAAAGGAGCATAACTCAGAAATCATCGAACTACAACCAAATTCGAATTTGACATGCGTAATCCTTTGTCGTATTCATATGTCAAATTTGAGTTAAATGTGTACAACTGTTTGGGAGATAATGAATTGAAACTGAAAATTTCTTATTATTTTCAAAATTCAAGAGGGATAACTTGGTAAAAAATTCGTCGAATCATGACCAAATTCGAATTTGACTTGCTTATTCATATGAAATATCCATATCTAAAATTTGGATTGAAAATGTACAACTATTGCGTAGATAATTAATAGAAAATTAAATTTTTCTTATTTGCTCCAATTTAATGCGGCATAATGGGGCAACAAATCATCTAACATTGACCAAATATGAACTTGACCTTGGCATTCCTTAGACGTATCCATATGTTAAATTTAAGTTGAATGTGTATAACTGTTGGGGGGATAATGAACGGAAACTGAAATTTTCTTCAAGGCGCATGGCTTTGTCAAAAATCATCGAACCATGACCAAGTTAGAACTAGACCAGCATTTTCCTATGATATATCCGAATGTCAAATTTGACTTGAATGTGTGCAATTGTTGCCAAGGTAATAAATTGACAAAAAGATGATGACGACATTATAGAACAGGGTAAAGTTACAGTATATGCCCCAAGCCATAAAATTAAATTGTCCCATTTATATCCATTACCAATGAAATGCGCATAAAACATTGAATCGCATAGATTGTCTTAGATTTAATCTACAGAGGTCTTTCTATCTTATGACACATATGACAGCCAAAAAATATTGCTTATATCTCTGTGAATTTTACACTGTTCCCGTTGGTATACATGTATATATCTAAAATTGCTGCGTCTATTATAATTGTGCACGGTATTTAAATAACAAGGGCAACATTGTCGCAAAATACGCCCGTCATTAAAGGTTTTGATGGACATGTGGGCAATAAGCTCTGAGTGTGATCTTGACCTAATGAACTGGATAACATATGAAGCAATACATTTAATGTTGGTAAACATTTCTATAAAGAATCATAAAATTTCATCCATGCATGTGCTTTAGACAAAATCAAGATATTTCATCATCTTTAGTGACCTTGCCTAAAATACAAGTGCCGCCATGACGATAGTTATGTATCATGTATATATTTATTCTTCTGAAACAATTTCCAAACATCCAAGAATATGTTAAATATGTACTGCAACTGTTTGTACGCATTTTTAGTAATCATTAATATGTATGCATTCATTTCTTATTGAAAAAGTACGCTTAGACATCATCAAAAATAAATTTTTAATTACCTCTCTTTATTTGCATGAAATGTTTATTACAAATATTGTTTTTTTTAACTGACAATATTGATAAATCTTCATTTGAGCATCGTATTTATGAAATAAAACAATAAAGAAATTGAGTTACATGATCTTTAATTTATTAATTTGACTAGCTTAAGTTTAAAACACTCGGAAGTTTATAAGGAGGCTATTGATATTTAATTATACTCCCTTCGCAGCTCAATGCATACACTCACCCTACATCAGACGAGTAAGAAAGTAAGCGATAGTCGCAGTTTATTATAGGATTTTTAGAGTATCTGAATTAAACACTTCGTCGCATTACTCTATCACTTTTTTAAGATCCCCTAGAAAGAGTTGCCATAGAAACATATAAAGAACCAACCATGTACTGCTGCTCAGTAAACCAAAGCTTAACGTATCAATCTAAAGATTTAAAATATCTTGCACAAATGTTTTGTTGTTCAGGTGTATGAATAAAATGTGTCAATTCTGTCTTATTTCAGCACTTGTCACATGGAAATATGCCATTACCGTGAAATAAGTGATGACGCGAAATCAGAGATGTTGACTACTAGTATATATTGTTTTAGGCATAGGTGTCGCATACAATAGACAGGGGCCTTGTTATAATGGTAAAGATTTTTGTTTTTAAGAAGTATGCTCTTGCTCATGAAACCATGGTTTGTCTTATCCAATACCAAGGTATCAGTAACTCTAAATGTGCCGCGCAAAAAAGTAAATCATATACAACAATCAATATAAAAAAACACACATTCACATGAAAATGTCATCAACAAAATATTGTGGAGAAAAATATAGATATATACCATCAGTAAATTTTTATCTCTTATTGGTATCTTGTAATGAAGCTTTATGTACGTACTATTGTGTTCAAACGCATGAATTGTCATTAATTAATCTTTACCAGCTTTATATATCTTTGTATAAAATAGTTTATTTGAGGTTACATGCCGTATGAGGCAAGTTCTTAGTGGGTTGATATCTAAGAATGTGGTTTGAAATGTGTGTGCCTGTCTTTATGAGGATTTAAAGCCATTATTTGAGGAACCATATGAAAGATTAATATAATTCACGTGAGTGCAGGGACTGTAAAACTTAACAAATACGGTATCAGAATTGTACTGTATCATGGTGCAAAAATATATAAATAAATAAATAATTAAGTTCTTATATGAACCATTTTATATGACATAGGTGCATATAATTAGTAATATGAATTTTATACAAAAAGTGGTCTCATTGTATATATGTCATACTAGCTAATTGAAGAATTTAATAAAGATTATAGGAACCATGCATACGAGCATAAGAGCATATTAACTATAAAATATCAGTTGTGAAATGTAGGATCAAACTTTCCTTGCAGTGATTAGGTTAATGATATTAAACACGTTTGATCAACAATATGTTATCTTGAAAGTATTACAGAGGATGTATCATGGTATTCAATTTGGTGCAACATATTTTTGTATCATTATGAATTTACAATTATCATTCACACTAAATATTTACCACATGCTATTTTTGAGTTTTAAATAATAAGATATATACCATAAGTTTATTGAAATCAAAGATAAAGACATTTTGCCAATTAATTTTGTGTGCATACCATACCATTCAGAGATTTTGTTTTTAGTTGTTTTTAGGATATTTTGTCGTGTTTCTATATTAGGCTATAGACAAGTTAATTATAAAAGTGGTACACACTAGTTAACTTTTTAATATTCTATTTATCACAAACTCAAACTAAAGACCGTTTAAAGTGAATAAAGAGTCATATGACGAGCCTATAGTATAACGCTAACATTTAGTGTGTCTTTTCACTATGGTTTTGTTACGCTAATGACGTCACGCCAAAATATATGCATGACCATACCATACCGTTTTTTTACGAAGTCGTGAAGTCGGCACGGGTGTGTGATAAACAATACATATTACATGAACAATGTCCGGAAAAAGGTATTCATTGATGTTTGCTTTAGTGTACGTTTTTCTTTCTTACTTTCCAGAGATCTAAATATTTAGCTCGGCCTTTGTATTTCTGAAATTCGATTACCTAAGGACAGTATCAAATCCCTACCACTTTTCGATAAAACTTGTGCACATAGGACCACTTTCTTTTCTGTATACAAGATGCATGGATATAAAAAAGTCAGATAAAATTAAGATTATTTAGTCAGATATCGACTGTCCTGCAAGTCGAGCCTCTTCTCATTTCAACCCTTTGTATGTTTTCCTTCCTTGTTCGTCTGTACTTTTTGATTTTACAGCCTTTAAGAATACGATATCAATTTATTATATTAAGCCGCTGCTTTGTTAAATTACAAATATCAACAAAATTCTAAAATAATAAATGTGGCATCTGTCATTTGCCGCAACGTTTGTCAACTGTAACTTCAGCTATTACAATAAAAACAAACAAACAAACACGCTTAGACTATAATCATAACCCATAGTCGCAACAATTGTATATACCGCATTGTATTTACCTCAGATACATTTTCAAAGGTCATAGACTACATGGTAAAGTAAATAAGCGCAATACTTTTAAACCCAGATAGTATACATATATTTTGTAACATACATGAAAGGTACTTAACATTTAGAAAAAATGTTGTTCATACATGGAATCAGATGTATTGTACTTTTATATACGCCACTTCTAAACATGCATACAATTTCATAGAGTTAAAAGGAGAATTTTCTGTAATCTACCGGGTAAATGTTACGATGTTCTATGATCTCGGAGAAACACGAATAGCTTTAACATGTCATGTATTTATTGTTTTATCAGGCATTGGATATGTTTAACTGTGCTTTTACACAATACTGACATAATTAGCTGTCTTCAATGCAAGGAAATTATTTCTATTATAACATGCTCAGAGAAAGATAGTCGGAATAATTCTCTTGAGCTTAATTGAGTGTAGAATTGAATTTTTTGACATTATTTTATTTTCTGGTCCTTTTGGATCATTGATGCCAGCACTATTGAGTGTTGAGAATTGAGTACCGCTCAAACCGGTGCTAGGGGTGTGAGGGATGTTGCACTTATTTATTGTCCCTCATGTACAGAATCAATCAAACCGAGTCTGCAATTTTTACGTAATTTTGTTGTGAATAATGCTTCTGATGGGATCACTTTGTTTCCAGATTTTTTACTGGATTACAGTACTTCCATAACAGGATCAAGCAAACCGAGCCTGCGATACTTTTAATTTTGCCGCCGCTTTGGACATTGTTTAGGGAATTCATTTTCCGCCATTTTTCAAATGAGGTCATATGACATTGAAACATTCCATATTCTATGCATATCTCATGTAATAATACACTCGACTGCCCATCCTGTTGAACGGGGGATTATTATCAAGCGTGTTATATTTTGTGTAAAACCCTCTTTTGAAACAGTTGTTTTAAGAAGTTGACCATCAATCTTAGCTTTCGTGAGTGGGTTGCTTTAGACAAAATGCATGTTTTTTTTTGTTGTTGTTGTTTTTTCTTTGTTTTGTTTTGGCTTGTCAATTATATGTCAATGGCTATATAATGGTAAAATGTTATAACAAAAACAAGTATAATAAGTATAATTTACAAGTACCAAACGTTCCGGGAATTGCGGAAGTCTCTTTTATTTTCCTTAAACCTACGAGATATTTACATAGTGCTTATACAAATAGATTGATGCTTAATTTAGAATATATGTTAACAGGACGCAGACATCGATAAAATGATTTATAATGACGGAAAATTGATATATGAAGAAAGTGCGTAATCGGGAAAATGTGATGCAATGTGCAACTGACTTCATAAAAAAGATTTCAAAGGCAAGTAAAAATTTCTTACTTCTATTTCTAATTTTAGTGGATTGGTTATCAAACTATGCTAAAAGTGAATTCGATAAATTATTTTTTTTTAACGGTACTTATAAAAATCATTTACATATCTCTAATACAGATGCTGTAATGATACATTCAATATCACGATAAATAGATTCACTCAGTGATGTAATGCAAACGTATTGCGCCACATTACTCGTATTCAGTATGCATTTGTAAATTGGTGGTCCTGCATTGATTGTTATCTCAAAGGAAGATTTCATACGAAAAAAAATACTCCTTATAATATAAAAATGTACAGCCACTTTTACATGGTTATTGTTTGAACAATATTTCCTAGTATATCAAATACGCTCTTAACGTTCTTATGAACAGACACGTCAAACATTTTGTAAAGTCTTTCATTGTAATAGCAGGTCAGTTAAGACGGTGTTTTTTCTACTTTGAAAACAGAATACCTATAAAATGGATGATATCGAAGTAGAACGCGAATAATTTATGTTGTTCTTTTCCTCTGACCAAATATACGAAGTCAGATTCAGATCAATGTTTCGTAAATATCTTTTGTCATACATAATGGATGTTCTTAAAAACAATTTCCTACAGTGAAACACCTTCCCTAGCTGTTGATTCTGTCTTTGCATGAGTGTATGAGATTTCTTCGATTTCCCAACTAATTTAGTCGATGTTATTGTTGCAGCAACGTGCACGGATGAATCGGAATAATCAATAAGAAAAACATAAGGAAAAAGATAAGAAAGCGAATGCAGTCAATGAAAGTCCTTTCTGTGTAAAAGTTTATTCTATGGTTACAAATAAACATATTATAAAGAATGAAAAGTAAAGTACATAATGAAGTTTATTTAAACGTTGGATAATTTTAGAATATGATCACAAAAACGTTTTAAGCGAAAAGTTATTTGGAGTAACTGTTTTCGTGTTTTAGTTATCTGTCCTTAAATTTGTTATTTTGCTAATTAAAAACCTTTAGATTCTTTTTTATACTTTAAAATGGTACCTTCGTCAAAATGAAAAATGTATTGAATTCCATAAAACATTTATGTTCCCTTCATTCAAGTCAACAACGTAGACAAAACATTTTTGTAAATAGGCCATTTATTATGAAACTGACACTAAGTAAAATATTTTTAGTTTTTAACTTGTTGCACATATAGGTAGCCCAAAAATTATTGACCTAGTGTCATGAGATTGACAAAAAAGCGGAGTGTTGGGGACACCCGTGTCCTATGGACACTTTTCTAGTTAAATGTATTTTTGAGTACATATATATATATTACATACAATTTTCATAATAAAGGTTGAGTAGCCAAACGTTTAACTTTCTTAAATCCAAATCGAGATAATTGAACAACAAGTCAATCTTGCAAACGGACTGAATTGAGGATTGACTCATCCCGCATATTGCCATTTCGTTTACTTGCACTTCGAAAGTTACTTTCTAAGAAATATATTTTTTTAGGAAAAATATCAATAACCGATCATTCATTGTTTGTATGTAAAATGTATCTGCATGGCCTGCAAGATGAAATAAACGTTTTTAATTCATTTACTACTTCACAGTGGGTAAACCAACAGTAAATAAATTAATCAAAAGTTCTAACGTTCGTCTTAATATGGGCTTAATTTCCAAACGAAGAAATGTAAACATATGAAATATTCACCATAAGTTTATTTTCAAATGTAGTTTTTGTCTACATGTACGTTTTGATAATAGTGTCATGCTTGAGAGCAAACAAGCTTGGTCAGTCAAAATCGCTTTTCTCGTGCATAATCGTTTCATGTGAATTTTTAATCAATAAAATTTGAACAAAAGCCATCTTTGCATATACCCACATGTGGTCATAACAGCCATTTTATTAAATGATTCCGTAAGTATGCCTAAATTAAGCATTGAATTAAGAGGACGAGCGATTGGGATGCCGGAGCGCGCGTGAGAAATATAGCAAGGCAAATGAGATGTGTTGAGAGTACAATACGTAGACTGTACAGTAAGTTTCGAGCTACAGGTAATTTCTTTTATTTCTTTATTTTTTTATATTTTTGTGGTCTTGTCAAAATTATTGTAATTCTATCACATAAACAACACGTTAAATCACGGAACAACACTATCGAAACAATTGATGAAAACCCTACTGGTTATTCAAAGTTACTTTCTCTGTTCTTATTCCAGGTTCTGTTGCCGATCGCCGAAGAGCACACAGATAACGAAAACATAAACTCCATGAGCCGCAGATGTGTTGCAACAGTTGTTGCTAGAGGCGGTTATACGCGTTATTGACTATGGGAATCGTATATTGTATTGTTTTTCTAAAAAGTAGTCCTAAATTATAATGGGTGTTAGAACTTTTGATTAGTATACTTGGATATTGCTTACTAAAAATCGCCATTCCTTACATTCTGTTAGTATAACCTCTGTAGAGCAACACACTTTTATGAGACGACATTTTTGGTTGTTGCTAACCGGTACCGTTTATTGGTTAAATTAACTGTTCATGTGTAATGTTGGTATTTAAAATGATTCGAGAAAAGTGCACCGAAATAGGTGTAAAACAGACATTAATTATAAGGAAACTTTCCTTAAGAAATGATAGTACATGTATATTAATCAGCCGTTAACAGATTGTCATGTATATCTCTAGAAAAAGAAAATAAATCACACACGAACATGCTTCTTTCTGTTAAAGTCGCGATTTTAGCTCTCACCATCGAAATTATATACCTTTTTACCTTCTATGATACTTTGGATCTTCACCGCTTGTGTCAATAACAACAAGATACGTTATTCTACAATGTATCTATTATACATTGTTATAAAATTGCTCTTAATACGCCTTCGATTCTTGAGCGTCGGTAAAACGGCTTGATACGCTCCTTGTGCTTCAATTATTTCGCATGTGTCGCATGGTTACCTTTACAACCATTTTTTCCTTAGATATGAATTACCGTCAGATAAAAGCACAATCATGTCAAATAAATGCACTTATATTCAATGATATAACACATTGCAAATTTTATAATGCCACCATCATAATTAAGCTTTACCACTATGCACAAGGCCCAAATTTGAGTTGTGTTGGTGCGGACCTTCAAGATTAAAGCAAATGCATTTTCCTATTGTCAATGTATCTGCCTTGGCCGGTGCTGATGCGAGGCTGGTGACTTTAAGCATGCATTACCGCCAATAAACGTATCCACTCATTGACAAGCAAACATAAGATTTGTTAAATTTTGCCTTGTGCATTGTCTTATCTTTTTTCAGGGGGTGGGGTGGTGGGGTCATATTTCTATAGCAAATATTTAAACTTTTGAGAATATTTACACAGTCATTTTAATAAAATATCGAGCATAAAATATAATTCAATATCGTGCTATGATTATGTTTATATCGACATTAATACTCCATATGTAATAAAAACATGAATATAGATCTTATACATGCGTAAATATGTTAATACGTAGACGAATGTCCGTGAAGTTCATCATTTTTCCAGTGACAATCAAGAGGCAAATACGTAAAATACAAGAAGAAATCACCCTTTTTTATATAAATGTTATATGAGCCTTTTGAACTGATGACACATCAGTTAATACAGCCAAAACCAAAAATAACCCAAATAAGACTGATTCAATGTCCATTGTGAAATAAGACAATGTAAAATTTCTTAAATATTTAATGCAAAATTTCTCAAATATTTTCTCTGTTCAAAAGTGTTAAATTTCTCTCTTGGAATAACGTTTTCATGTCGATGTGCATAGAAATATAATTAATCATTCATATCTAAATTATCTTGACAATTGGCGCCGTTTTGTCAAAATATTTATTCATTGATGTTGATCAAATCTGTGGCGTTAGTGTATGTGAGATATTAGTTCGGTATTGTATGAAAAGAAACACTATAAGAACTGAAAATATAAATAAACATGTTTTTTTATTGTTTCTTTAAATTTAAAAAGCTTTGTAAACTATATAATCGGTGGAGAAAACTTATCAGCCGCACATACAAGTAGTCCATTACCAGTGTTTATTGTCAGTTTAACAACGTTTTTTTCTCTTCCTTGTCAATAATGACAAAATCACGAGGAGTGTTAGAATAAGAAAGAAATAGAGAGCAGTCTAAAGCAAAATTACAAAATTTACTTGCTATAGGGCCATACCGTGTCTCATTTTTACAAAACAATTAAACGGATATTTTTTAACGGAAATAGAATTAAAAACTTGAAGGTCAAGGTAACAGTTATTTAAATTAAATATTAGGGACACGTTTTGCCTCAGAAATGCTTCCATTTTGATTTTTCAAAATCGTTTTATTTTTTATATCTTGCTACATTTTCTAAAATATTAGAAAATCTCATACTCATTAATAAATCCATACCATTTTACATAATGAGATTTTCTGTGACACTCTTAATGGTAATTAATTTTACTACATAATAAAGGTTTTGGGTGAAATATGTGTTAGTTTGACATTTCTTGCTACAGTTTCGGTTTATAACTGATTACATGTTAGAGTGCCCTACAAAATCATTATGGTTTTTGTTGGCTTAACTGAACGTTTAATAATTGCCGGCTTCTCACATATATATTTTAGTCTTAAATATGATAATCATTGTTTTTTATGAACTTGCACGACTTATTTCTATTGAGCTTACCAAGAATTCACAAGTGTGAATAACCTGATAATGCATGGTGTTGAAAAAATAAAAATAAATAAGTATGACTTTGTAAAGGAATATACGAAGTGAATTAACATTGACAATTGTTTGTCATAATTTGTCTAAAAATGAATGTACCTCTGCCATAATTTGTCGAAGTATTAATGTACTCCATGGTCGGTTGTTAAAATTGAATTGTCTCCAATTAACACATTTTCCAAAGTTATTTCAAATATTGATAAAAACAATAGAAGTGTTTCGTTTGATAACTCTAATAGAATATTTCAATATTTCATTATGTCTTACAAAAACTTTTTGTACTCGAGCATAATAATATTTTTATTATCCTAAGAAATATAGATTTGTTATATCGGACCCTGTATTCAGCACTACACGGATAGAAAATTCGTAATTGTTACAAGAAATAGCATTGCTGGAAAATCATATCTCACATGGGCTTATTATACACTTCCCGTGCAACACGTCTTTACATTTCCCTACACATACACGATATTCACTCAAATTAAAAAAAAATGAAAAGTCACTAGCCAAATGTAGAGCTAGTCCAATAAATTGTCCACGAAATAAATTAATATTTATTTTCATGCTTCAATTAGCCCTTCTCTTCCTATGTAGGACTTTTTCTTTTATTCTATAAGCTTGATAATTATGTATGACATAAAAGGCTTTCCGTTATTGACCAACTCACTTAAAGGCCATCGACTTCAAAATACTTTGTGCTGTATTACAAGGACCTTTGGATTTTTTTAATGGGAGGCAGCTATCCGACTTGCTTACCGAAGGTGGATCATCAAATGCCCGCACTCGTTCCTGATAAATGTACGAAGGGACACACGATGTCTTCCACTGAAAGTGTATATGGGATTTTGAATTAGAAAAATACTAAATTTAGTTATTAATTAATGCAAACATAGTTAGGATAATTATTGTTCCCTTCAATTCAAGAATATCGGTTTAGTCTTGTTCGAATATTGTATCGATTGTGGTGAATTTAAAAAGGGGGTATTTTTATTTCAACGACTTGATTTATATGACAAGCTATTTGATTTTTTTCCCCAAATATTTCAAAATTGATGACATATTGTAAAATGGAAATGAAAGAAACGGGTACTATATATATATATATATAAAACAACTTCAAGTAATTTACGATTTAAGAAAATGTTGTATACTTGCGCTCTGAGTTGGTCCATTTATTTTTGAAATTGTATATCTCTCTCCAAAGTATGAAGGGTTCCGATTAAAAAAGTATAATATATGACTCGAATCAAGGAAATACTACATCTTAGGCATTTTATTTTAAATTTTGTCTCGACACAAGAAGAATAAAATCGGATTGAATGTTTAATTACGTTCTAAAAAAATATGACAGCAGTTAATATATAAGACTTGTACTTCAGTGTAAATACTTGAAATACAAAAAAGTCGTAATAAAGAAATAAATCGCAGATACAATGAAGTACCATTAACATGTCTACTGAAAAGCTCTCTCATAAAATCTGCTTTAAATTTACCAGTGCATTTGTTCATTTACCTACATGTATGTTGTAAAAATGATTTTCTACTCATCTTTTTGTAATTCTTGCCTTTTTCAGATTCGGCAACGTGTGTTTAGTTTCATCTAGTTTGAAATTAAATTTAACGTTGATACATAACGCTTTTATACAGATAAGATGAATGGAATGATGTGTAACCTAAAAAAATGATTCTTTCAGCATAACGTCTATTTTGTATTTGTATTTCGCAGAACGTAAATGCGCAAATTATATGTTACACTGCTATGTTTTTAATCTTTGTTACAGGTCTGTCTATTTAATAGATATTTTGCATGTACAAAATTTTCCTCACATTTTGTTCATTATTAATATTTAACTTTACATGAATGTAATAAATGTACATTTTTATGCTGCCTAATTGTGTTGTTTCAACTGTCTTGTCATAATAAAGTTTTGCAATGGGTAAAATTTGGCAAACTAGACATTTAATCATTCCATAGTGTCAATCCATGAGTAATGAAAAAAAAACTTTCATTAAAATTTGCATATGCAAGCACATGTAATATTAAACCTAGTGATGGTCTAGTTCTTTTCGAAGGATGTTGTATGACGAACCTTAACAAATTGTATGGTACATACAAGTTGAAAGATACTAATGGTATGATATGTTTATGTTTGTATTTCAAGAGAACTGACGTATTGAATAATGTTTTTTCTTGATTGAATGGCATTATGTATTTTTAGAGACAATGATAATCGTAAGAAATATTTGTTGAACTTTATCAACTCATATTAGTACTCGGATGTTATTGCGTTGTTCACAAGTCAATTAAAGTCACTTAAAGGTACATAATCCAGTAAATTAGATACACAGTTTAAAATGCTAATACTGCGATCTTATTTATATAAGTGAAAGCGTTTCGCCCTTGAAATGGGCTATTCCTAATCGAAACCGAAAGGGAGTATCCACTATTGATATTTTATTTTACATTTACCGCATTTTGGATAATAAAATTCAGATCGCTTACTTGTATAATGGTAGATTTCATAATCTTTCATAATCCACGCCCCCTAGCACCGGCTTAAGCAGAATTCAAAATTTAACATCGACTGGTAAAATTTAGAATTTTGAAACATCCGCAGTTCATGTCTGAGTACTTTAAAGGTTGTTTTTGATGTATTTTTGCAGGATTTCATTACTGGGTGGAAGGTTTCAGGAGGTACTGTGCACAAGAATACACACCAGTTACTAATTGGAAGATTCTACAGTGATTACAGAAATTAGAAGCTGCAGAAAAAACTCCAAGGGCTAATTATTATTTTTTGTGCTAAATTTACTTCGACTGCATTGGTGTGTAAAGAAATGGTCATGAAGTTCCGGTACCGGATTTGCTTTGTCCAGAATTTAGCCTTAAATGTGATGGATTTACTATATTTACTATACATACTATACCATACTATATATAGTATGAAAATTCAGTGGGCCGTCTCCATATAATGATTCATTTCAAAATGTATTGAGCAACGTGTACCTCGCTCATGCTCCATAGACCTTAAGTGTATTGTGGTAAATGAGGCAAAGGCGAAGTATTTAAACTTATTTCAGTATAACCAGAGTATACGTTATATATAACATGTTGCAATCGTAAAATTATAGAACAATAGAAAAATATATTTCGCGTGTCAAGTGCCACAAAGTATGGTCTGAATCAGTAAATTCCGATTACACTATCTCATCACGCAGACAATTGCTGCTGTTAATGATGAGCTCGGTCGTTGTCAGTTACATACTACTAGAAATCTTAATATAATAAGATACAGAATTTTAACTGAATTTCGAACTTCCAACCATAATTTATCTATAGAACATTGTAGATATTATAACTATCCTAGGTAACAGCGAAGGTGTAATTCATGCAAACTGAGGCATGTAGAGGGTGAATATCACTTTCTCTTTGTATGTCCCCACTACAGAGAACTTCGAACAAAATAGTTTAAACCACACTACTGTCATTTGTCGATTTGGAATAAACTTGATTGTATTTTGTCGTTAGATTCAAAGAACGCTATATGTATCCTAGCTAAATATAATTGTGTTGGGTAATTATTAAAAAACATTGTATATTGCCAACTGTTATTTCTTTCACTGTACATGTGTATCATTCTTATTTGGCTATGAGTGATATTGTAGTTTTATTGGTCATAAATATTGCATTTTATAAAAGTAATGAAAACAATGGTCAACACTATGGAAAAAAAAAACATTATTATAATAAAAATGCAATGTTTGACGAAAGTGTAGACAGATCATAAATTTACAAAACATTTTATGATAATAATATTTATCTATATAGTTAACCTATGTTATCATTTGTAAGATCATAAGAATACAAAACTGTCAACACTTTCGTCTTGTTCAAACAAGGCATTTAAATCATGTTATGCGCAAACAAACATGTGTCCTTAATAACATGAATCCATTAATGATAGATTAATATATTTTACTATGCTTTCATGTAGATTATATAGTCAACTAGTACTAGTTCCCAGTGCCCGAAAATACGATCTTACTTGGTAATTTCCTGACTACACCAATGCGGCCATTCGGAACTGCCTCGGCAACTATCTATAATAACCTCGGAAACAATACGGATTGAAAGTAGTTCTACCACGTGGTTTCAGGTGTAAACAGAAACAGAGATAATGTAAAATGAATGTATATATTTGACATCTAAAAGAAAAGTAATGTCTGTTGCGGTAATCTTATGATTGAAAATATGTCTTTTAAATATACCCACTGATGTACAGTTTTAAACAAATTCGACTAAATGTCAACAGGTTGGCTGAGTATACTTTCAGTTTCTACAACCATAATAATAAATATATAGATTATGTTTTGTTGCTGTTGTACCTATGAATTCAATTATTTCAGGTTGACTTTTACTACATATATTGGAAATAAACTTGTCGACAACTCACAGCATTAAATTACTATTTGTTCACTTGTTTAGTTTCTTAGCGTAGGTTTGACCGAAATACCGCATCCGTTCTGTGTACTCGTACTATTGTGTTCGAGGTCCTTATCCGAGGACTGACGGAAATGGCCTAGTAGTTGCGATTGCAATGTGCCAAATACAAAATTTCGACTGTGAATTGTATTAGAATTCTTAATTCAGTTTTAATCACGGTTGAAGACAAATGTCAAATTGGGACGAGTCATTCGGCATGTCAAAATTAAAAACAATTACAATTTTTTACACCAGAACCGTAAATTTTATCATACTGCCCTGTATATTTTGTAAGTTCCTTTACGGCACGGTAAATGATCCTCTTAACAATTTATATGATTTATGTTCTTTCACGTGGTATTTTGTAAACTGTTAGATAAAAACGACCCGGCGAGCAGACTATTTTTCTTTTGGTTCAAAACAGTTGTTTTTAATGTTTTATTTGTATTTTCCCCTTTATCTACGTCTTATTTTTCCCATTTTGGGAATAATCCCCACATAACTTACTAAAATGGGGTTTAAAAGGGGTTTTTGAGAGAAGGTTTCCCCAAAATTATTTAACCCAGCTTGTTTCAAATTAGCTTTACTTATAATAAAAAATGCATTTTTTTCATTTTAATATTTAAATAAAATTTTTTTTAAATTTTTTCCCACATTCCCCAAATGTTTTTGTTTTTTTTAAGGGCAGAAGGGTTTTTTCGTAAAAAGGGATATTTTTGGAAGATGATATATCTAAATTTAGGGTTTTTAAACCCAAAAGGGACAAAAAGAAAAACTTATTTTCCCTTTAAAAGGGAAAAGTAAAGTTTTTTGGGATAAAACCTTCAAATATGTTAAATGTTGATGTATTACTGAATATAATACGAATATAAAACCCAAACGATATTAGCACAAAAAGAATAATCTGTTTCTATTGCACGACAATGCATTTCAAACAAGGTTTATCGTGTTCAGATTGACTTATAGTTGGCAATAGATTTCAGGACCTTCATTTCATTCCAAGATGGTGTGTTTCGGTTCAGAAATATAACATGAATAAATACACTCGAATAGTCAAGAAATTTTGGAATTTTGCACATGTTCAATTTTTTAATTCTTATGATTTTGAATATTTTCGTACGAAAAACCAAGAAAAAAATTATTATAACAACATACTTATCAATAAATATATAACTTTTTGATTTTAGATATTTTTTTTTCACAAAATTATAGCAAATTATCGATATGATCAGTATAAAGGAAAAAGGGGAAAAATTCGGCTCAAACGAATTTTAAAATCTATTTACATAATTGCATCAAATACGTTCATATATATCATATCTGTGATTTTCCCTGTTGTAATTTGTTGAGTTGTTTGTTTTATTGTCATATGCTGTAAACAAGCTATGACTAGAAATCAAAATTTTGAAACATATTTCAGTGCCGATAATCGATAAAATTGTTTCTAAATTTATGTATTTTAAAGTGAATCAGTATTTGATTAAGTGCGACTTTTTGAGGAATTTATAATGTCAGATGAAAAGTGACCAAAATGAGTTCATATGCTTGTCATCTTTCTTAAAATTTCTGTTTGCTTTTGTCTAAAAGTTAATCTCCTATTTGATTCACTTCAGCACATCTTGAAATTGTTATATTCTATATTCTCAGAACTTTGAACAAAATATAATATATAAGAAACAGAGGCAACACCAACACGTTCTGTATAGATTCAAAATTATTTTCATATTTAACATTTACAAATCTGATATAGCTGATATCTATGAAATTTGGCCACTTATCAATTCGGTTTTTTATCAGCTATTTTGCTTTCTTTACACAATCTGTAAAAAATGATTAACAAAGGACAAAGTTTCAATGACTTTAAATACCAGTAGTTCAGATGTCATAGGTGAACTGCTTTACCTGGATAATTGTGTTTAACTATTTTTTATAAATGATTAAAAAAATTGAGTTTTAGATGAAAAATCAGACCGTTTTTAAAGACATCGTTCGAATGGTTTTTAGCACATGAGAAAAATTTGCAGAACTTTTTGCCTTACCCCATTACTTCATGAGCATTTTGTGAAAAATGGCCGTTTTCCTTGAAAAGTCTCCCGTTACAAGTTCAAATTGCTATAAAACTATAAAAACTGCATCAATACTAATCAAACTTGGCACAAATGTTGGCTGGACCATTGCCTTTGCAACAACATGCTCAGGCTTCAATTTTCTGTTACCATGGCAACGAGGGGGCATCTCAGAATTGCCAAAAATCACTATTTGCGTTGATTTTTTCCATCAAAATTGATTTCAAAGTGCTGCAACATCTCAATGGATTGATAAAGAGTCAAATGCTTTTCAGCGTTGGTTACACGTTTCCTTATGATCGATATGGGGTCATTTTTAGCCTCTCACATGTCCAAAATTTTCTTGGCGATGAGGACGACTGCCGCCCCCTTCAAACCCCCAAAACAGAAGGGGGCACATTCCCCTACTGGCAAACCCCTGATGCATCTTTTGGTTGGGGAGACGCGCCGAAAAAGTGGTCACTTTTTCAACAACATTTCGCAAACAAAAAAAAAGTGTTGGGGGCCTAAATAAGGCATTTTTTTCACCATTTGAGACACCAAAAAAGGGGATGAAAAAGGCATTAAAAGGCATGTATATCGCGTAATGGGTTAAGTGTATATTTTTGAAAGCAAACAAATCTATTATTCTCTTGTTAGACATATCTTATGAGTATTTTAATGTTTTCACTATTCGTTTTATTAAATACATTTTAGAGTAACTACAACTCGTTAACTTATTATAGGATTTTTCTGTAATCTGTCAAATGTGGTAAAGTCACATCTGTTATGTTGAGAAGTTGTTGAAGACACTGAAACTAAAATATTAAGAATGAAGTATTTTATGTTATGTTTTTTATCATTGTTTTGAAGAAATACTGAATCTTGAACATCTTTTTGACAATATCTAAAAGTGTCTAAAACAAGATAAAATGTGGACTGAATGCAAATCAATTCAACGCGTTTTAATAATATTATTGGATTTATACTCCAGCCTAAAGAATACAAATGTACTTGAAAGACTTAAAAATGTTTCGTAATAAAGACATAAATTAATGTGAAGGACCTCTCAACTAATGTCAGATATTATGAAGTACCAGTTTAATGTCGGAAGATAAGTTCTCTCATAAATATATACTCTATCAGTGTGATTTTTCTTTAAACATCTCTGACCAAAAATAATCATGTTTTACCATTACACGATAGGCAATTTCTGTCACTCTTTTAACCGACAACGTAGGAATGTTCCCGTCTATCTTTGTGGACCTATATGTTGGTTATTCTTATGTGTAAATATGTCTCACAATGTATCTATTGGTTTGTGTTGTGTACCGTATTATGCGAGTTTTTACTGTAAACAAAGTTTATATGGATACAATATTGTATGATGTCATCATAATTTTTCATATGTTCTCTAATATTTTTCAATAATTTAATGTAACTATATGAGAGTTTTGTCTCCAAATAACACACGAAACTATTCGCTACTTCATGTAAATAAAATTGCAAACTGTATTGACACGTGATTTCGAATCGATTTGGCTCTAAAATAATTGGATTTATTTTAGTTTGATGAGTGAGATTTGAGGCTACTGTCTTATGAGATCTTTTTCATACTTATGACTGTTTCTATAAATTGATTCACTACATTGGTTGAACATTCATTCTGCAGCAAACAAGGGCCAGGGACGTCGAGAAATTGTTTGTCTATGGAGCTAAATAGTGATTTTTCGGTTGATGTGTTTCAAACATATAGCGTTGAACTGCAAATAGATAAGCGAATTTTAATTATATTTAGCCATGACATGTACATAAAATGCAAATCACTATCAAACACTTAAAAGGTGATATATCTATCATTGTTTAAAAACGTAAATTAATTGAACATACAATTAAATTTTATTATACAATATATCGTCTCATTTGAATTTGAACTTTTGATACCATATAATACGGGTATATTTTGTCATCCATCTCTAGGCTATTTCTATTCATTAATTAAAAAAGTGTCAAGAAGGCCAGATCTATTACAATGGCAAATGGTAAGATGACAATTTACATTGTAGATTTGTGTCAGTTGGAAATGTATTCAATAAATGTGCCGCTTTGTATGAAAATGTCTGTTTCATATAATTTGTCCGTGGCCTAAAGTGATAAGATCATTTTTCGCCGAAGAGCGAAGATTATATAAACATAAATTAATTGAACATACCATTAAATTTTATTATACAATATATCGTCTCCCTTGCATTTGAACGTTTGATACCATTATATACGGGTATATTTAATAATCAATCATAGTTTTATTCATTACTTTTATTCATTAATTTAAAGAAAGTGTCAAGAAGGCCATATTTATTACAATGGTCATATTAACATACATGTACAAAAAATAGTTTTACTTGAAAGAAGAATTTCACATTCTTATGTAATCGTATAATAAAACATTTTCTTTTACTATATGTACAATTATTGTCAGATTTTTTTTAAGATATAACAGTAATTTGATTGTCCTTACATTTCAAACTCACCTTCATTTAAATAATGTATCCACTTTGAGCTTTAAATGTAATTTAAAAGTCATTTTATCTTATTTTCTCTGTTTTCTTTGTTACGTACTGTTTCTTAGTGTCATCGCTGAAATATAACTATAAATAAAGGACAATTTGACAATATTGATACATCTATTGAACTTACTGTTTGCATGTTATTTTATAATAATTCAATCTTTTAATTCACACACACACATACACACGCACGCACGCACACATGCACGACCACTAACACACACACACGCACGCACGCACACACACTAAAAAGTTATTTTGACAACTATGTCGCGCTCAGCGCAAGCGACAAAGAGTCCTTTGACCAATTAGCATTATACTTCAAAGCATAGGAAAGATACTGAGCGGAGAAACAAATTTTTATATATTTATTTGACAAAATAACTTTACTTACAAATGGAGATGAAATGTTCTAAGTAATATTAAAATTCCTCCATGTGTAAAGCAGTTATACTCACAAATGAATTTTTTAATTTGCAATTTGATCTTTCACTATGTATTTA
The DNA here is from genome assembly GCF_026571515.1 of Ruditapes philippinarum. NCBI lineage: Eukaryota > Metazoa > Mollusca > Bivalvia > Venerida > Veneridae > Ruditapes > Ruditapes philippinarum. Next base: position 66,902 of record NW_026866304.1, on the reverse strand, counting down.
GATCTTGACTTTTGCCACAGACACCTGAATTGTTTGCGCGACACTGCGACTCACTATCGAGTACATTCGTCCCAAGTAATATTAATATCCCGCAACACATGTAGAATTTACGTTTCGGACAAGGGTTTTGAGCCACCATCACCCCAGTGTTACATTAACCTTTGAGTGGCAGACCTGCGTTTTTATGCGTGATTCACCACTCCATCATGGTGAACATTTGTATCAAACAATTTTGTAATCCTTCAAAGAACGAGAAAGATATAGATCGGACAAATCTAGAAAGACGCACGGTCTGGCGAAGTCACATAGTACATCAAACCGCCAAAAGTGAAAAGACGATTAAGTCGACCTCAACCCAAGCGTACTCAACAATTAAAAAACTTCTGACCACTAAGCATAATACTTTAAAGCATAAGCAATAAACAAATCGTAATATTCTTAGTTGACCTTTGACCTCTTATGACCTTGACCGTCATTTTGCGAGCGACAACTAAACTGAACATGTATGCTAACTTATATTAAAATTTATGTATACAGAAGTTTTACTCACAAATGAGTGTTTAATATTGACATTTAATCCCTAAGTGTTACCCTGACTTTTGTCACAGCCTTCCCATTTTTTTTCGCGACAGTACGCCTCAATACGGAGAATATTGATATATTAAAATCCATCCATGCATGTAGAAGTTACACAACAGAAATATGTTTTGCACTGCCCCTATGTGTGACATTAACCTTTGAGTGGCGGACCTAGGTTTTGTGTGCGACATACCTGCCAATCACGGTGAACATTTGTACGTAATAATCTTGTAATCCTTTAAAGAATGAGCAAAATATAGATCGGACAAAATTTTAATATTTTTATTTGACCTTTGACCTCTTGTAAACTTGACCGTGACCTTCACTTTGCACAAGAAAATTTAGCTCAACATAGAGAATATTTGTGCTAAGTTATATTAAAATAATCCCATGTATATAAAAGTTATACTTTATTATTTCGTTATTTGACCTTTGATCCATTATAGTGACCTTGATCTTTGTTGCAGGCGTCTTTTATTTTTGCGCGACTATATTTGTCCCAAGTTATATTAAAAATCCTACATGCATTTAGAAGAAGATACGCTAAGGACATATGTTTTGCACTGACCCACAAGAGGAACATTGATCTTTGAGCGGCGGCTTGTGTTTTGTGTGCAACACACCACCTTATCATGATGAACATTTGTACCAAATTATTTTTTAATCCTTCAAAGAGTGAGCAAGAACGAACACACGGACAGGCGAACAACGCACATACACCCAACTATACTCCAAAAGTGACGACTAAGTCGAGCTTACCGCAAGCGAGCTCGACAAAAAAAAGAGAATGCATAATTTATTTTGTCAATATAAATTTGAAATTAAATCTTCATTTGAAACCAATTTCACCTACTAGACCTACTAGACATACTGGTAGATTTTCTGTCCACTTAATTACAGTTAAATTAGGCGTCATGTGTAGACAGTATAAAGAGAAAACAGTTAAATGGGTCGAACCGTCCACACCCAATACATTTAAAAGGAAAGTAGACAATTAAATAATTCATTTCCAAAGATGTCAACCCTGAAAACTTCCTGGCAGCTGTGAAAAGTTGCCCCGACTTTATACTTCACAATAGCAGGTGTCAAGTGCTGTGTGGCAGCTGTAAAAAGTTGCCCCGTACTTCACTTCAGTGTTGTTATAGTTTTCTGGTCCTTCGGGAGCATTGATGCCAGCACTATAAAGTGTTGAAAATTGAGTACCACTCAAGCCGTAGCTAGAGGGTGTGAGGGATGTTGCACGTTTTCAGTATCCCTCATGTACATACTTTACCAAACCATGTTTAATTATGTTGTGATTAATGCTTCCGAAGGATCAATATTTTTTCCAGATTGTTTTCCTGTTTGTGGTGTTTCGCATAATAAATGGGCCATATGATCCCTTTTTTCCGCTTTTGTTTGAATTTATAAACCCTCTGACCTATGACTGGATCACAACTACTCCATCTTTTTGTCATATCTTAGAAGAGTCATGATTTTATTGATATCAATTTTGATTCTGACCATTCCTCTCGGAACGAGTAACAATTATTATAGAGCTTTTACTGATATGTCCGTCCAGGGGCATTTCAGAAATAGTGTATGTCTTATGTAAAATACTAGTCAATGAAAATCACTTTGTAAACACATTGGTGGATCAAAATTCAAAATGTTACCACATCAATTATTATATTAGAATTCCTCTTCAGCCAATGCTAGGCAGAGTGGACGTTAACTTGTACTCTCAAATAACGTCAATAGAAATGTTCAATCAAACCGAGCCTGCATCATTTTTAATTCTGCCGAGTTCTTGTTTATTGCTTTACTGGGCTTTCCTTTGCCTGTTAGGCAGTTTGACATCATAAGTAAACTTAAATTTTGAAACGGTCAGTTAATTTCTGATGATTTCCTGAAATTGACAGAAGTGTTCGGTGATAATCAAAAGTACGTTATGTTGTGAATATCTATAGATGCTGACCAATTCGTGTCGTTCTACTCTTAGATCCGCTTGATCATGTTTTGCCCCACTTATCAGCTGAGTAATATCGTGAGTTTTCAACACAGCCGATAAGAGGTTACTTCACTCAATACGCCCCCCCCCCTCCAAAAAAATATATATATAAATAAATAAAAAGATAAATATGTTTTAAAAAATGAGTTTATTGTTATGCACGTTGTTAATTATCCGTTGGCCTGGTCTTTTTAGCAGAAATGTTAGCCATTATGAGACAATGTGTAGGTTTGAACCTAATTTATATTTTGTACGCAGAATTGCGTTGAGAATCACTATCAAGCTGATGTTAATCATGCCCCTTTGGGTCAATATTGATCCGCCCCAGGGATGCACTTGATCTACATAGACTCTATTATAAAAGTTGAAGCTAAGATATTTTGAATGCAGCATTGCCCTGTGGACCTTTACAAAACTGACTTGAACCATGCCCTTAGGTAAATATTTGCTCCAACCAAGGGATCACTTGATCTATATAGATTTTCATAGGAAAACACATTTGTGTCTCACTTTGTAAAACTACAATGTTCTAAGCTACAAATATAATATTAATTATGCCCATTAGATCAATATTGACCCCGTTCGGGTTTAAGTGAACTTATGCCCATCTAAGTGTACATAGAGGGTGTTTTAGTCAATGTCACTCCTACAATTTTAACTCTTATTATGAAAAGCGTTCACCTAAACAACAATATCCTTCTCAGGATACTATGCTTGGCTTATTTCGTCACAAGCATCTAGTTAATGATCTCGATATTAGTGATTTATATGTAAATATTTAACGGGTTCTTTTTGCCAGGCCCATTTTTGGAAAATTTAACCCATATTTTTTTCCTCGCTTTAGGTAACTGTTACGTATCTTAAATTGTTTAAATGCATGTATTAATAAGTTTTATGTTTCGTTTTATTGTTTTTTGGGGTTTTTTGTGTGTAAAAATGCATGGAAAGTTTGCATTTACCGATTGCCTTGCTATTTCAAGTGCTTAAAACGTTTAATTTAAACAAATGCTTAACGAGCCATTTTTCTGATTATAATTGAAAACTCTGAATTTTGTAACTTGCAACGGCAATCTTTAAAATAACACGATATTTTAAAAGCATTTTTTCTAATTTTCTGAACTGAAATATTAATCATCATTATCGTCATTATTAATATTATACCATTATACTCATAAGCATCATCATAATCATTATCAGCGTCGCCGTTGCTATCATCACCATAATCATAAAAGTTTACGAGGATGATTCAATCCTTTTATCCTCATATTATCTTAAAGAACATTTTGCTGTTGAAGCGTTCAATACAGTCATATTCACTGACAAATTTACTGACCATTTGTACAATGAACAACAATACTGACATATGAAGCTATATTTTATGTCGCATAACACTTGATATTTCTGCAAATCATATGTAAAATTATTAGTGTGTCATACATGGACCTCTGATCATTTCAAAGAGCACGCTATTTGGATGGGTCAAAGCTGTAAAAATCGGATAGGAAATGGTGTGTCAAGGATGACTTCCGATCAGTTAGGCCTTCAACATTGTTTCCCATGGCAAGCATTGCTGCTGTTAAGTTTATAACAAAGCATGATTCAAGATTGTCAGTAAATGATATATTTGTTGTACTGACATATCAGAAAAGTATTAATTTCATTTTAACCGCGTGTTTGGTCAAAGAAAGGTTTTCTCCAGATGAATAAAGCTTTTGCTCACAAAGTAGCAAAAGTAACAGCGCCCGCCTAAAGTATGCCCATGATATTCTAAGAACGAAAAAAAAACGCCATTATCAGGCTATCATCATCAGTTCCCGTTCATTATCTTAAGAACGGTTGCACACATTCAACTCAAATTTGACATATAGATATGTCATGAGAAAAAACAGGCCAAGTTCGAATTTGGTCATGGTTCGATGATTTTGGCAGAGTTATGCCCCTTTTACTTTGAAAATAATATGAAATTTCAGTTTCCGTTCATTATCTCCCAAACGGTACAATACATTCAACTCAAACTTGACATATGGATATGTCATGAGCAAATACAGGTCAAGTTTGAATTTAGTCATGGTTTGATGATTTTTGGCAGAGTTATGCCCCTTTTACTTTGAAAATAATATGAAATTTTCAGTTTCCGTTCATTATCTCCCCAACGGTACAACACATTCGAATTAAACTTGATATATGGATATGTCATGAGAAAATACAGGTCAAGTTCGAATTTGGTTATGGTTCGATGACTTTTGGCTTTACTTTGGCTTTACTTTGAAAATAATATGAAATTTTCAGTTTCCGTTCATTATCTCCCAAATGGTACAACACATTCAACTCAAATTTGACATATTGATATGTTTTTAGAATGCCCAGGCCAAGTTCGAATTTGGTCATGGTTCAATGATTTTTGGCAGAGTAATGCCCCTTTCACTTTAAAAATAATATGAAATTTACATTTTCTGTTCATTATCTACCCAACAGTGTTACATATTCAATTCAAATTTGACATATGGATATGTCAAAGGAATGGGCAGGTCAAGTTGGAATTTGGTCATGGTTTGATGATTCTAGACAAACTTATCTTTCCTGAATGTTGGAAAAATTTTGAACTTTCAGTTTCAGCACACCTACTGTTAGCCATTATTTTGGCTAAAAATATGCAATATGCTATTTTTATAAGGTTAAGACTGAATAATTTAATTGCCTTGAACATTGTATGAAAATGGTTTGTGTTAACATTGAAAAGTTTTAAGGGCTTTGAACTTAAAATGAAAAAAATAACTAATGCACCATCTGAAATTTTGGCTGCATGCGGGGACATCCGTGGCATGATGACACATTTCTAGTTTATTCTAACTTAAAGTTTAGCAATGTATACAAATGAGAAGAATGGCAAACGAATGACATGTGTTATGTCAATATCTTATTTCTTGTTTCTCTTTTTTAATGGTCCGTCGCCTCCTATCACACACAAGCTATGTTGTCATTTTCAAAGCAAATATTTGGTTTTAATTTTCCAACCTTTTAAATCTGTCAGCGGAATGAATAAGATAATGTATGTTTGTTTTGAGAAACTTTAAAATCACATTTGCTATTCAAAAATGGAAATGTTACGAATATTAAGTATTAAGCATTTATTTGGCGTGCTTTTGACGAAAAGAATTGTTAAATATTTGCTCAGTACACATCACAAGATATTCAACATCTAAAATTCTATATATATATGTTGACCAATTCGTGTCGTTCTACTCTTAGATCCGCTTGATCATGTTTTGCCCCACTTATCAGCTGAGTAATATCGTGAGTTTTCAACACAGCCGATAAGAGGTTACTTCACTCAATACGCCCCCCCCCCTCCAAAAAATATATATATAAATAAATAAAAAGATAAATATGTTTTAAAAAATGAGTTTATTGTTATACACGTTGTTAATTATCCGTTGGCCTGGTCTTTTTAGCAGAAATGTTAGCCATTATGAGACAATGTGTAGGTTTGAACCTAATTTATATTTTGTACGCAGAATTGCGTTGAGAATCACTATCAAGCTGATGTTAATCATGCCCCTTTGGTCAATATTGATCCGCCCCAGGGATGCACTTGATCTACATAGACTCTATTATAAAAGTTGAAGCTAAGATATTTTGAATGCAGCATTGCCCTGTGGACCTTTACAAAACTGACATGAACCATGCCCTTAGGTAAATATTTGCTCCAACCAAGGGATCACTTGATCTATATAGATTTTCATAGGAAAACACATTTGTGTCTCACTTTGTAAAACTACAATGTTCTAAGCTACAAATATAATATTAATTATGCCCATTAGATCAATATTGACCCCGTTCGGGTTTAAGTGAACTTATGCCCATCTAAGTGTACATAGAGGATGTTTTAGTCAATGTCACTCCTACAATTTTAACTCTTATTATGAAAAGCGTTCACCTAAACAACAATATCCTTCTCAGGATACTATGCTTGGCTTATTTCGTCACAAGCATCTAGTTAATGATCTCGATATTAGTGATTTATATGTAAATATTTAACGGGTTCTTTTTGCCAGGCCCATTTTTGGAAAATTTAACCCATATTTTTTTCCTCGCTTTAGGTAACTGTTACGTATCTTAAATTGTTTAAATGCATGTATTAATAAGTTTTATGTTTCGTTTTATTGTTTTTGGGGGTTTTTTTTGTGTGTAAAAATGCATGGAAAGTTTGCATTTACCGATTGCCTTGCTATTTCAAGTGCTTAAAACGTTTAATTTAAACAAATGCTTAACGAGCCATTTTTCTGATTATAATTGAAAACTCTGAATTTTGTAACTTGCAACGGCAATCTTTAAAATAACACGATATTTTAAAAGCATTTTTTCTAATTTTCTGAACTGAAATATTAATCATCATTATCGTCATTATTAATATTATACCATTATACTCATAAGCATCATCATAATCATTATCAGCGACGCCGTTGCTTTCATCACCATAATCATAAAAGTTTAGGAGGATGATTCAATCCTTTTATCCTCATATTATCTTAAAGAACATTTTGCTGTTGAAGCGTTCAATACAGTCATATTCACTGACAAATTTACTGACCATTTGTACAATGAACAACAATACTGACATATGAAGCTATATTTTATGTCGCATAACACTTGATATTTCTGCAAATCATATGTAAAATTATTAGTGTGTCATACATGGACCTCTGATCATTTCAAAGAGCACGCTATTTGGATGGGTCAAAGCTGTAAAAATCGGATAGGAAATGGTGTGTCAAGGATGACTTCCGATCAGTTAGGCCTTCAACATTGTTTCCCATGGCAAGCATTGCTGCTGTTAAGTTTATAACAAAGCATGATTCAAGATTGTCAGTAAATGATATATTTGTTGTACTGACATATCAGAAAAGTATTAATTTCATTTTAACCGCGTGTTTGGTCAAAGAAAGGTTTTCTCCAGATGAATAAAGCTTTTGCTCACAAAGTAGCAAAAGTAACAGCGCCCGCCTAAAGTATGCCCATGATATTCTAAGAACGAAAAAAAAAAACGCCATTATCAGGCTATCATCATCAGTTCCCGTTCATTATCTTAAGAACGGTTGCACACATTCAACTCAAATTTGACATATAGATATGTCATGAGAAAATACAGGTCAAGTTCGAATTTGGTCATGGTTCGATGATTTTGGCAGAGTTATGCCCTTTTACTTGAAAATAATATGAAATTTCAGTTTCCGTTCATTATCTCCCCAACGGTACAATACATTCAACTCAAACTTGACATATGGATATGTCATGAGCAAATACAGGTCAAGTTTGAATTTAGTCATGGTTTGGTGATTTTGGCAGAGTTATGCCCCTTTTACTTTGAAAATAATATGAAATTTTCAGTTTCCGTTCATTATCTCCCCAACGGTACAACACATTCGAATTAAACTTGATATATGGATATGTCATGAGAAAATACAGGTCAAGTTCGAATTTGGTTATGGTTCGATGACTTTTGGCTTTACTTTGGCTTTACTTTGAAAATAATATGAAATTTTCAGTTTCCGTTCATTATCTCCCAAATGGTACAACACATTCAACTCAAATTTGACATATTGATATGTTTTTAGAATGCCCAGGCCAAGTTCGAATTTGGTCATGGTTCAATGATTTTTGGCAGAGTAATGCCCCTTTCACTTTAAGAATAATATGAAATTTACATTTTCTGTTCATTATCTACCCAACAGTGTTACATATTCAATTCAAATTTGACATATGGATATGTCAAAGGAATGGGCAGGTCAAGTTGGAATTTGGTCATGGTTTGATGATTCTAGACAAACTTATCTTTCCTGAATGTTGGAAAAATTTTGAACTTTCAGTTTCAGCACACCTACTGTTAGCCATTATTTTGGCTAAAAATATGCAATATGCTATTTTTATAAGGTTAAGACTGAATAATTTCAGTGCCTTGAACATTGTATGAAAATGGTTTGTGTTAACATTGAAAAGTTTTAAGGGCTTTGAACTTAAAATGAAAAAAATAATTAATGCACCATCTGAAATTTTGGCTGCATGCGGGGACATCCGTGGCATGATGACACATTTCTAGTTTATTCTAACTTAAAGTTTAGCAATTAAAATGAATTCGTACATTGCACTATTGAGACCGCCTCTGTGGTCGAGGGGTAAGAGTCGATGACTTTTAATCCAGTTACCGCTCTGGCGTGCGTTCGATCCCCGGGTGATGCTTTGGTAGTTTAGTACGGAGGAAGGTAGAATCAGTTTCCCGAATGAATACTATCACTGAATGTGATAAATACCCCGCAAATTTATTTCAAATCAAGAACAACAGGGGCAACAGTTGAAATGTTCTTATTATTTGAATATAAACACACTGATAGAGTCTATTATAAATGAAAGTTTGTCAATGGTCAAGGCCATTTTGTGAATAACCAAAATGTGAAAGTTTGGTCCCGTCCAATAATAAACCATTGAATATCAAAAACTGTAGAAATTGTTAAGTATAAAGATGCCAGAAAGATCATTTAAGTTTAAAATTATATTCATTTTAGATAGCATGATGATCAAGTCTAACATGTTATTATATATAATAATGTTAAATTTTAAAGAAATCAAGTAGAATTTCATAATTTTCTTTGAGAGTCAAGGACAATTATAGGTCAATGTATTACTGTAGTAATGTCACTTGAAGATTTTGACAAAAGGTTGGTATGTCATAATATAAATCAGACTGGTTCATTAATTACAAACAGATTTGTCCATTATTATGACTTTAAATGTGAATGTTAATTAAACGATCAAGATAGTTTTAAATAGTTGCACTTGATGATTTTTTCCTTAAATGTAGTTTATTCAGATTTAAATCAAAACAAATCTATTATCAACACAATTATAACAATTTCAGCAAATTTCAATATTTTTGCAAGTACTGCATAGGGGTGTTTAAAAGCCAATGTCATACCCGAATTGATAAACATGATAAGTGTTTGTTATTTTATTTGTCAAAGTATCAATTGACTCATTCAATAAAATGGAACAATGGCTTATTTATAAAGAAAAATATAAATGCAACCGCAGCGGAGTTCTAGGTAAAGTTTAGTTTGACCAAAAAATGTATATAGAATATCTAATCAATTAATAACAAATATAGCCAACTTAAGAAGTATTAAAAAATAAATTGACATTCTTGGTCGTCATGATCAGACTTAAGTTACATTACAGTCTTATGCTAAGTGTTATTTTTAGAATCAATCAAATCCATCCATTGATTTCAAGAGTATTTTCAATTTTAGCAACCTCATCAATTGGTGCTTAAAGTTAAAAGTCATTAAAAGGTTAAGCTCTCAGCATTTCAGGCCATTTATGCACAGTTTTTAAGGATAAATCAAACCAATCCATACACAACACACTGATGTCAAATATTATGGCAAATTATATTATTGGATCCTTAAGGTCAATGTCCTGTTAAATCAAGGTCAAATGAAAATTAACTTCTTAGATGGATTGTTGAAAGGGTTGTTATGTCCAAGCATGAATACACTATATCAATTTATAACAAATTTAAAGCCGACTATAGTCTATTGAAGCACACTTTAATTACTTTAAAGGTCAATGTCACTTATGGATCAATGCTAAATTGCGAAAATATGCACAAGTAGACACCATGCGCCAGTATAGTTTAACGGTATAGTTTATTGGTATTGCCTAAAGATTCACCAACAAACGGTGCACGTAAAACAAAGGGGAACAACTCTTTCACAATAATGTTCTGTATATGTCCGTTCCATTCCGTACGCTGACAAACCGTACCTGACTACACTATGGCGCTAAGGGGAACAACTTTTTCACAATAATGTTCTGTATATGTCCGTACCATTCCGTACGCTGACAAACCGTACCTGACTACACTATGGCGATGTCAAATATTATTCTCAATGCTGTTTTACAATTGATTGAGCTGTTTATAAGGAGAAGCCCACAAAGACCGCCAGACTAACAGACTTATGTTGCCAAATATCTGGACTAAAATTTATCTTTTATATTTAAAATGTGTTTGATAAAAAGATTAGATGGAAAGGTTACAATATACCATTAAATCATATTTTATCACTTAATTTGAACTTCTGATACCATTATATACGAGTATATTTTGATCATCTATCATAGTTTTATTCATAAATCAAAAGGTGTTAAGAAGGCCAGGTTGTATTACAATGGAGTACCTTCATCCAAAGGATAGTTTTATTTGAAAGAAGAACTTCACATTCTTATGTTTTCGTATAGTAACATTTTCTGAAACTATATCAACAATTATTGCTAGTTTATGTTAAAGACCTAACAGTAATTTGGTTGTCCTAGTATTTTAAACTCATCTTCCTATATGAATCATTTCCATTTTGAGCTTGGAATTTAAATTTAAAGTTATTTAATCTTATTAACTTTTGTTACTGATGGTCTCTAGTTGTCATCACTCACATATAATGATGTATAAGAGACAATATAGTCATGCCCATACACCTTGCATCTTTATTGTATGAGTTGTCTTCTTTTGAACTTACCATATTGCTTTAAACACGTAATTTTGTTTTATTGCGATATTTCATCTAATAATTGTTGACAAGAAAGAAATTTCTGTTTTTATTTCATGTTTTACTTTCATCGACATGCATGAAAGGTGTTGCGAAAAAGTCAAAGAATTAATGTTTTTATGAAATTCAAGGGATACAAGTTTACAATTTTAAGAGGCAGTCAAATTTTAATATTAGATTACTTGTCTTAATTTTCCCGAAGTACCGGAAAATATATTTTCTCTGAAGCATCAAACGAGGAACATTTTACAGCTGTTTTACGATACTTGACGCCGGTTTTTTTCTGAATGATAAAAAAGGAAAACATATTTCTTGAAAATTAGAGACTCGGTTTGAATAAGTATGCTCATAAAATAAAGTAAATATACAACATCTCTTTCTTCTATAACACTTGCTAAGCGTTTAACTTTGTTAAGCACCAAGTTACATTAAATAAATATGTAAAAATATTTTGCCGTCGGCCTAAAAATCAAACATTCTACAGTTTCGTTAACCTGTCTAATAGTTTTGTTGTTAATCCTATCAATATTGTTCATAAATTAGGATTTTAAACGGGAAACCCCACGGTAACACTAAAGTTCGTATACGAATTTTAACATGCAAATGAAGACTATAATGAGCTCGTGTATGCGCTACGTCACAGTTTTATAGTTGCTATCCGGAACACAGCAAATGTGATATTTTCTTGTGCAAACACAATTTAACCGTTTAAGCTTCACGGTGCACTAAACCTGGGGTTCAGTAAAAGTAATCATCTCGTTAAAAGATTAAATTTGTATGAAAACATCCGTTACAATACGGAAATATATCGTTAAATTAGTACTGCCACTTATAGACATGTTTGTTGATTTAATACTGATGTACGGATGATCCGAAGGCGGAGTTTCTTATGCAAACAGAAATTGTACATCCCATTGTGCCACAATGAGGTTACCTATGTTTATGCTAATAAAACTCATTTTGGTTGTTTGGACACTAAAATAAGACCTGGTGTCGGTATAAAACCCAATTTATTAATGAAATGTCGCTATTTATTTTTTTATGAAATTTATTAAATGTAACTTTAAGCTACAAACGTACTGCAATCTTTTTCTCTATTATATTAAAAACCTTACATAACTTTTGCTACATGTTCAAGTATAACAACACTTGTTATACCAAGAACTTCGTCATTTCAGATCAAATTCGGGTGTTATCAAAATGTGTTCCATTTGGATTGTATTTTTGCAAGTGATAAATGCATTTAATGAAGATAAGTTTGTACATATATTTAAAAGTTTTTGTTGTTATCATTATTGAAAATATTAATGATTGTTCTATCTTCAGAGACAATCACATATCATCCTGATCAGACAAATGCGAATTTAAACAAATGAGATGGAACCATCGGTAATATTTATCATAATTTTTGTATTTACATTCCTTTATAGATTACGCATAATATATAGTTTCAAGGAAAGTCATCGTATTTTCAAGTCAAAAGCAAGCATACAAGATGAACGAAATGAAATATCAAACCTAATTTTGAAATTCATTCACAGGAAAGCAAACCTCTAAAACTATTCTCATTACTGTTACAGAAGAACTGTGATGTCACTAGAGGACATGAACTCTACCTTTGTCATATATTATTACTGGAACAAACTTCACCCATCGCATTGAAGGCCATATTTAAAAGAGAAGAGAAAAAATGTGAAAACCATATTGGTATTTTGTTAAATGAGAATAGAGATGCGTTAACAACCCAGTGCGAAACAGAGTTTCTTCAATTAATTCAAGAAGATGCTGTCAATGACGACATTGATACGTGGGACATACTTCAATTATGTGCTGTGACATTAGTTTTGTTTAAATCTGATCTAACTGAACCTGAAGTTAAAGCCATTCAATGTATATATGATCAGAGGAAAGATATTAAACAATACACCGAATGTGCCTCCCTAACATTCAATACCTACAACGAGAAACAACATTTATTGCACGATCAATTACTCGATTTGATAACGCTCATAGACGACCAAGCTCAGCTTGATTGTAAACGTATGATGTTTTCATTTGAATCAAAATCAATGAAATTAAGCGAAGCACAGATAGAAAAACTAACACAGACAAATGATATCAAAACTCATCTTAAAATTGCAATTGATGCACATGTCGTAACAGAGAATGATATCATTGGCGAAGAGAACGATCCAAAGCTCCAGACCAATGGTAATTATTTGTGTTACAGTATGAATTTGAATATCATATGGTTGTCTTGTATCCAAATACATTACTTTTTGATTATGTTTGTATGCAAATAGTGTTAATATTTGGCTATAGCTATATAATTGTTTTAGATAGCCAGCAGCGAAATTCAATATAAAAGTGAGTGAGCATTCATGTGTGTATATTCTAAATTTGTATTCAACATAAGTGAAACTGATATAATACATGGTCAAACAAATGAAATATAATACATTATATGTTATATGCAAAGTATATCATAAAATATGAGATCGTGTTCATTTGATAATGACAAGAGCTATTTAACGCATCGGGAAACAGTATTATACGATGGATGATATTTTTACTTTTCCTCACAAAGCCATTTGTTATTTATTATTTTACCCCAAACGAATACTGTAATAATCAGAAAAGTTCAACTAAATCTAACTGTAACAAAATTGAACCAAGAGTAACAATAACTCAACTGCTGTAAGATGACTTGAAAACTTTGTTGTTTTTTTCTTATATTCTTTATGGGAATGATGAATTAGGATATCTACCAGTCATAAACAGACAATAAGCTGTGTCTCATTTCCATTTCGATGGCATTTTACAATTGTCTACCACAATTGTCTTGTTTTGCTGATTAAGTTCGTGAATTAATCCTTTTTGCATGCTTTAATCGTGTGCTGGTTCCATTTTGACACAAAGTAAATCCAATGCAATAACTTCCTAAGAAAACTAATTTTCATTTCTTACTATTCAATTGTTTAACCAAAAGACAATTAAGACGCAAAATACTTTCAAGTTGTAAACAACAATTTTTTTTGTTTTTTTCAATAGTCTATCTGGTAATGGACCTTTGTGGTGAAAATCGAAAATTAAGAGGTTGAATTGAGAAAAACGAATGACTGCCATTTTTGTTTTAGGAAATAAACCACGTAACCAGATTTTATACTCTTAAAAAGTACTATTACCTATATAACAGAACAAATTTCTTATTTACGTAGTACACTTTCATTGACTTATAAAATACTCCCAGTGACCTATAGGAAATTACCATTTTCAAAAAAGTGAAGGGAAATAATAACTTGATATACATTTTGTAGCTGAATTATAATCTCATAAACAAAATACAATATATTTCAGGCCAAATGTTCACTGAAGAACTTCAGAACAAAAATGTCTACATCAATGATTCAGCTATTTTGACATGTAAACTCAACCTTCCAACAGATGAAAATGTTGAGTGGAGGAAAGATTTCAAGCCGGTTGAAAATTCAAACAATTTAATGGTAATGAGCAAGAATGGCAATCATTGGTTAGCGATTTCCCGTGCATCATTAGAAGATACAGGTCAATATACGTGTGTATGTGGCCATATTTCAACTACAGCTGATCTTACTGTTATAGGTATGCTTTAATCGAATTATAACAACAATACGTGTGTTCTTTTTCAATTCTTAGAAACAGATAAAGAAATAACCATAGTTTACCATGGCATTATTCATAACTTTCAATCTAGTAAGCAAACCTAGTATATGAATATTATAACCAGAGCACGAAGATTTTAGATTAGGCTTAAACTTAAGTTTGAATGTCTATCAACTTTATAATTTGTAATTAAACAGTAAATTTGATTAGAAATAATCAAAATGACAATAGATTAGTATGATAGCAACATGGGCGAATATTAGTAACAGTCTATTCCATAACCAAATAATAGTTGTTACTTTGGTTACAAGGACTAGGGGCTTAAATATTTGTACATTCACAGAAGAGATCATGTAAGGAAAATAATGTTATGACAACATTATTTTGGATTTCTTTGAGTACATCAATGGTAGACAAAACTATAAATCATTTTAATGTACGATTTATTATTCAATACTAATATGAATGTAATTTTTTCATACATAATCGCAATATTAGATTTAATATCGAATTACAAAATTAAGTATGATTCGTTCCTTTATCATTATCACATCCTTCTGTAACAGATGAAGCATTAAGTGTGGTCGTTCATTGCCCAGTCAAGATTGAGGTTATTGAAAATGGAAACATTGAAATAGAGTGTAAGGTGAACCTGCTAACGAGTAAACCTGTTTGGCGACACAAAGGTGAACTTCTTCAATCATCTGGTAGAAAGGTTATACAAGCAAAGGGTTCTACACACAAATTGATGATCACGAATGTAACATTATACGACGAGGGTGAATATACAGTTGATTTTGGGAATGTCTCATCTAAAACAACAGTTCAAATACAAGGTAAACATATATGAATGTTATCTTTGTTTTTGTAATACCGACACTATTTATATAGTTGGTTTTAATCTCTTTCAGGTCCTTAAAAGTTGTTAATTTTATTTAATTTGTTTGGGACATAGCTGGTAAATCTAAATAGCAAACAATGCACTTAAGTTTATACCGATTTGCCAGATACCAGAAAATCATTGGTGCAATTTTCTTCAATTTATTTCAGTTGAAACGGACCTTATACACAGAAAACAGATAACACAAGAATTGTACAGAAATTGGTTGAGAGGAGCTCTAGCGTTAAAATATTTAAAAATAGGTTTAGAGGGTTTTTCCGACAAGGCTGTTCACAAACAACATAATGATCTAATGAAAAAACTTGGAAACTACTGCAACACTTGTACAGAGGAAAGTCTTCTCCCACATAAGCAAGATCAATGCCCACGACAAAGAAAACATCAATGTTTATGTACCAAAGTTCAGAAACTGAATTCAAGACAAATGTGTCCAAACGGGGGATTTTGTGGCAACGTTTATAATCAAATAGTTTATAAACATCGTTTTCAAGATCCATTATTCACAAATACAGATATCCAAAAATGGAGCAGTGATGCGTGGAGTGTTGCTACATGCTTTGTTAATACTACTGGCTACAAATGCAAGCGATCAGCTAAAGAGGTCGACTGCTCCGGTTTACTTAGTATGTGTATAAACAACATTGATATAGAAATAATGCTTGGAGAAGTTATCATCGATGGGAAAATAGATGCATTTGCAAAGGTACACATCTTCACCACAGTAATCACTTATTGTTGTATGTAATTTCAATTGAACGTTGTATATAAATGTATATATTTAGCATTTATTATGCAAGTTTGGAACAGTCTTTTCGAATTGGTTTTATAATTGATTAAAGTGGCATTATGCTTATCAAGGGTAAACAGGTGAAAGTTAAAAAAAAGTTTTTATGTAGCCATAATTCCCTTATATTTAATAATTTGCTTCATATATACAACAAATAACCCCCGGATTGAAACAGAATTTATGTACATATCAGTTAGAATTTACATGAAACGTTTAGTTTATAAAAAAGAGTGGGGCAGTCTTTTTATATTTTAGGCAGGTTTCAAATTTAAATCCTAAACATTTTCCAAAATAAACTGTTGGTCAAACACCATTTTAACAGTCAATCTTTGAAATAAAAAGTCAATTCAGCTAAACTTGACTATGAAAATATCAGCATAATGTATAAGTGAAGTTTTTTAGCAATAAATTAAAATGATACTTTAGATACTGAAGTGTTACTTTTACAGGCAAGGGAAGCGAGGAATAATATTCTTCACAGTCCAAACTATGAACTATCTGAAAATGAACTAAACAAGTTTATCAGAATGTTCAAAGAAGTACTAGAAATCAAGGACAAACATGGTAATACACCTTTGAAAGGGGAGCCAGGCGTAGAAGGAGCATTACGTTTACTAGATATGGTAATAATCCTATTGGAATTATATAGTTTAACGTTTAAGGAAGTACTAGAAATCGAAGACAAACATGGCAATACACCCATGAAAGGGAAACCCGGTGTTGCACACGCATTACCTTTACTAGATATGGTAATTAACCTATAACAGTAATGTAGTAATAATAAAGACAATATAAGCCGATTTGGGATACATTTTATTCGTTTTTATTAGAATTTGTGTGGATTAAAGCGTATTTCTCTCTAAATTAAGAATATGTTAATCACATTGGTACTCGTATTTGTTGCATATTATTCTTTAGAAAATTCTGTATGCTTGCTACTTGTTATTTTGTAACAGATGTTTGATATAAAATAGTACGTTCAGGTCTTTTTGCATAAGTGTTAAAGCATTTTATTGTATTCAGTAATTACATTATTGACTATAATAGTAAATACATTATCTTTGTCTGCTCTAACATTATAATGAATCACTTTGCAAACGTGAGCTCGTTACTGTTTGACTTTTCACACATATACACAGACAATTATTTGGATATTAAAAAGATTGCAACAATACAGGATAAAAAATGATCAATAAAGCTTATTACATGTAAAGAGTTCGACAGTTTCTTGTAAAACAAGATTGCATGTGTGAAAAATGCTATGTCACCGTATAAATATACCACTTGATAATAGTGCATGAACAGAAGACTTCTTCTGTTTCCATGTTTTGATATCAAAGTTTAATTTTACACCTAAAACTGTCCACATGATCCAAATTTCATACTTGTAATCAAAGGACAAAAACAATTTAACCTGTCAAAATTTAGGTCAGCTGCATGCAATATATTAAAATTCAATTTAACATCTCAAAGTGTGCACATGGTCCAAATTTTATGGCTGTACATCAAAGGACAAAAAAGAAGGACGCCGTCTCCTTGGGCAAGGGAAGACACAAATGTTAAATTGTCCGCGTCTTTTGAAGAAAAAAGGGGGATATAGAAATAGGCTTCGTCCGTCCATCAGTCCGTCCGTCACATTTTCGTGTCCAGTCCATTACTATGTCATTTATCAAAGGAATTTCAAATTACTTGTCACAATTGTTTGTTATGATAAGACAATGTGTCATGCACAACAACCGGGCCCCTTCCTCCAAGGTCAAGGTCACACTTGTAGATTAAAGGCCAACGTTGTATTTTCGAGGGTATATGTCGTGCTCTGTCAATTTCTTTCTTATCAATGAAGGGATTTTGAAAGTTTTTGGCACAAATGATAACAATAATGAGACAATGTGTCATGCGCTAAAACCAGTCGCCTACGCATACCCCAAGGTCAATGTCACAGTTGGAGGTCAAATATTAACATAGTCTGTTACAGGGTATATTTTGTGTCCGGTCCAGAACTTCTTTATATATCAAGGGAATTTGAAATTATTATGGCACAAATGTTCACAATAATAAAACAATGTGTAATGTATGAACAAGAATTTTTGTAACATAATTACCAACGTCCCCGCCAAAGGGAATTTTACATAAAAGACAAAATTTGAAATAGCACAATTTTGTGTTTTATGTAAAATTCCCTTTGGCGGGGTCGTTGTTAACACACACGCACACACACGCGCACGCGCACACAGAGGTGAATCGCTATATTCCAAAGCCATGTAGATACTGCAGCGGCAATAAATTTAAACTAGATAAATCTTAAGTTCATTTGTACCTATCCATGTATTACTTCATTTGCTTTCAAGTGGGGGAGGATCCCTTCCATTCTTATAAAACAATGTGCCAAATGTGTTTTCAATTTTTTTTGTATTGACATGAAAATTGTTCAAATGAGTTTACAGACCGGAATCCAATCATAATTTATTTTACAGGTGCAACAAAATCAAATTGAGATGAACCTTGAATGTGACGTGAGAGAATTGAGAGAGCATGGAATGTTTAGATTAGAAGAGAAATACAAGACAGCAGAAAAACAGGCAAGTTTTATATTTATAGCTAATGCATTTGAATTTTGTTGTAACATGATTTTACCGCGTACGGCCTATAAAGTAAGGGAATATTGATTTTTAAGTCTCATGAAATTTATAATTGTTTCAAATGTCTTTGAAAAATACTGCGATTCTTAAGTTGCTACTCTATTTATTGTATACGTATGATTACCGAGAAAATCATGTTAAAACTTGTGCATTTAACCTGTCATTTTTACATGTCTCTCTGTTAAAAATCATGCACGCTTGAATATAAAGCCTCGTTTAGATTATTTGTAGCTTAAAGAATCACTGAGGCGTACAATACATTCGTGAGTATTGGAAAAGATACAATTTTTAATGACATAAAAGTGTTATGATGTAAATGTACTTTGTGGTCATTAACTGTTCTTATCTTCTGACTTCTATCTAAGGTAACCAAAGGAAGTTTTTAGACTAGGTGGTATCCGAACATTATCAGTGTTGCGTAAGTATTATATTAGGCCTAAGAGAATGAATATTTCCAAAATAAATATAATTACAATTTAGTTCTTTCTTCGTCGTGTTGATACACGATTAGTGCATGGTTCGAAATATATATATAATGCAACATTTTAACCTTTTTTTCTTCAGCGTGAACTGAAACTTCAACTTATAGAGCAACAAATAAAAGGTTTGTCCTTGACTATTAATTTGAACAAATAAGAGCTTACCCTTATGCAAAAAGTCTTCCAGGTCATTAGACCATGTTTCGAATCTAAAAGTACGTGCTTTCGAGAAACATGCATAGTTCAAAAATCCTGTGTCCGTTTGAAAAGAATGACAATTTTTCTTTTAAATTCAACGAATTCATAAATTGGTTCTTTTTAATGATAGAACGGTTGGATTCGACAAAAGTAACATTATGCATAATTGACAAAAGGTTTTAAACATATGTTATACTGATATACTCGTACAAAATGTATAAATAGCTACAAAGAGAAAGAAGAATTAAAAAAAGAAGCTACTTTTGAAATGAAAATGTTGTTTGAATAGACATTTATCAGGAAATAGGTGTTTGAGGATTTCACACTATAATAAATTTATATAAATGAGATCATGCAAGAAATATTTTCTTTAAAAAACGTCTTTATTTCTATAAAGATACACAATGAAAAGAACATCAAATTTTTAAGAAAAATAATATTGCTTGTAATAGAATAATCAAGAAATAACTATCTTTTATAACTATAACTTTGTCTTTTAAGTGGCTTGTAACTATAAACAGAAACAGTGTTGTTGTTCTTGTTTTAAAGTTAAAACACACAGGTGTTGGTCTGTTGAAATTATCTTGCAAAATATCTGGTCTAAAGATGTATTCTATCCATTTATATACACGCCGAATTAGTTAAAAATAGGATATGCATATACTCTGTTTAACATTATTGAATATTATTTACATAAATTTCCATTATTGCTCGAGTTGTGTTTTTATTTACAGATAAAGAAAATGAGCTTCAGCTTATGCTAAATCTTAGATCTGCGGGAAAACAAAAGAATCTTAAAGGTACTTAATGAAAAATAAATACTTAAAAACCTTTGACTTCACCGCTCTTATTTGGTAAGAATTAAAGATTTGTTAACAGTGAAAAGAAGACAAAACGAAAACAGATTAAGAACATAAGGTTATTTGATATATTCCTTTCTAAAACGGGTTGAACTAGCTATATTTGAAATATATCAAAATTCATAGTCAAAGAACCATTTCCTTGTTGTTCTTGCATAAAAACTGCGCACGTAGGTGCATATTAACGTAGACGGAAACATGCTTTTACAGATACAATTACGCAAGCATGCACGTTTTTAATATGCATGACTCAGGGCGATATGTATAACGGATATAAACGGCAAGTCATGACGACACCTGTTACAGTTATATGGAAAAATAACGAAACGCAAATGTAACTTTTTGAAGAATAGCGATACTACAGAATGTGTGCCTGCATTATATCTGCATATTTTGATCCATGTTAATACGTGTATAATTCTTTATTATGTTTTTTTTTTCAGAGCACTTCTTGCTTGATCTACAGATAAATGTTATTGCTAAAAATGGTGAAAAAAGTGCTGAAGGGAATCAACGAGTATATGAAGTAATGAGAGACTATATTAAAGATAACGATGATATGACTGGTTCGTCTTTTGTTGAAAGATCAACTGATACACCAGTCTATCACCTCGTAGATTTCATCAAGGCCATAAAGAAATGCAGTATCGTTGATATTTCTCCCTCTGACCAATCGTCAACAGACATAGAAATCAACTTCTACAGTTCGAGCGTCATGGAAGATTTTCTCAAGTCTATCATCAGTAACGAATTTCAACAAAAACTGTTTGACCTTAGACGATGGCTACAAGTGCAATATGACATTGAATCGTATGACATAATGGCTAATTGCTCATCAAATGGCATAGAGAAAGCAAAACAACGTTTGCGTGAGTTAAATATGAATAATAATGATTTATGATACCTTTTATATTTAACAGTGTTTTCTGCTCCTGTCGGTGCATTTGTAATCAGTGCATATTAATAGTATTAATTGATTTATCAAAATTAATTAAAAAATTGTTAGCTCTATATTGTTAAGATATCTAAGGATTATTGAAAAACGTAATACGTTGATACAAAAACATGTACATATATTTGAAAACGTAAAACTACTGTCTTCAGACTTTACTGAAGTAACCAGATCTTTGACTTGTGCCGAACATCAAAATACACATTGTACTCTCTATTGTCCTGACCATGACACGTTTTTATGTACAGCATGCAGAGAATCAAAACATGGGTAATTATACATTTATTACAATCAGTAATTTATAGTGGTTAATATAGAACAAAAAGTATCAAATTAAACAAACGAATTTAAAAATCGTGCAACACTGACCGATAACTTATCTGTCGGAAACATTTAAGTTTGATTATTTCTTAAAAAATTTGTAAACAAATTAGAAGAATTTATAGTTTGACCTGACACTTTAATTGTATCCCTAATTCTAGCATATTGAAATAATTTAATTTTATTTGGTAAGTAAAACGAATGAAATATAGTTAAGTCATCTCCTTTGTAAAATATTCGAGTGTTGGCAGAATAATAAGTCTTTTCGTTATAGCGGTTTGGTCTACACTGAGATACAGTGGGCGATTAAATATTTTCTTTTGGTTTTGACCCCAGTTGTTGCTTTGACGTTTGTAGCATCCGAGGTTAGCCAAAATTATCCCTTTCTGTTTCCGGAGTTATATGACCTAAACTGGGTTGACCAGTACGCCGTAAAACCAAACAAACAAACAAAGCTAACAAAATATTTTATATCGGCAAATTCCAGCATTGCTAATAGTTCTTTGTATTTACTTAACAGTGAACTTTTAATTAGAATAATACCTTAATTCCTGAAAATGTGCAAGGTATTTATTAAAGGGATTACGCGCTGGTTTGTCTTTTATTATGTGATATTCTGACATGCTTATTCTTTACAATTTACCAACAATTTTATTTTAAGCTTGTAATTGCTGTTTTCACATTTTTATAGATGTTTTTATTCTTGAAACTGATCTTATTCATTTTATTTTGAAAACATGCAAACTATGCATGATTATTATTAAAATTTATTATCTTATTAGTAATCAAAATTAGCTCTTTAAAATCATGCGATGCACCTATGATTCAAACATCATATCAATAGCCTTCTGTGTAATTTAGTTACTAATACATTTTATTTTTTGTGTTTGCTCTGTAATTGGCCCTTCATTTATAGGGCAGATAATTTGTACAACTTATGAAAGTAACAACCATTTTTATGAACATGAGGAATATTTGCACTTCGATTTTGAACAACATCTTTCTTAGAGGTAAATACTTAATTCCCATGCTCGCCAATGTGCGATAATGGCCCGACGATGTTCATAATGACACGAGGACCGCAGAACCTCGGTGTTCAATATCACCACTCGGCGGGCAGGTAAAAAGTATTAACGTTTTTAAAACCTACGGAATACCGTTGATGTAGTCGTGGTCAGCAGATTTAATGTACTGTACGTCATTCGAAAAAATAATGACCAGCTAAACGTATTGCACTATCGTATTATCGCCATCACATTATCGCATTGTCGCATTATCGGACCGTCGTATAACCACGTAGACCTTACGGTTTTCCATAAATACATACATTTCAATATCGCCGCTTGTCTTGGTTGTCGCAATTTCTAAGAAACGTAAAGGTTGTCAATTTATACAAATATGTCTGTCATTCAGTTAACAAACTAGCAATTGATAGAAGGAAGGGGCAGACCTTTTGCACATATGCTTATAAATTAACACGAAACTTACAGAATTATCGGTACAAATAATGTGTTCATACATTTGGTTATAATAGCGGCTGGTTTCTTTTTGTACACCAGTTTTTAGCAAATTCAACATATATTTCTGAGCGCTTAAAAAATGATTTAATACCAGAAATTAATCGAAATTAGGTGTGGAACTAGTTTTCCCCAAATACAAGTGCATACGATTATATATGAAATTTATATTGTATAAACGTACAGTCAGTTTTATACGTGCAATAGAAATTGATAGAATGTGTATGCATAAACCCAGAAATACACACCGTTGCAGTCTTCGTGGGACAGAATTTCAATAACCGTTTTCTGTCTGTCATACATGTGTATATGTCCTTTTTATGTCTGTTAATCTCGGGTACATGTATAACAATGTACATTCAAAATGGCTTATACTCTGAATGTTTAATAGACTTGGTTATAGAAGCATTCATAATGTGGAACAGAATGTCCTGATTCTTTCCAGTAATGACGGATACATAATAATTATGAACTGATTTACGCTCGATCTAACGGACTAATACTTACCAAAGGCAGTCGGTGCGTGGCTTGGATAGTATACATGTACATTAACACGCCCACTCATTTTTGTACCCCCGAAGGGAGGCAAAATATAATCGCACCGTCCGTCTATCCGTCCGTATGGCCGTCTGTGCGTCCTCACTTCATTCGTGTCCGGACTGTAACTTTGTCATATGAGTTGCGTCCAAGAACCACGTCCCTGCCTCAAAAGTCAAGGTCACACTATCATTTTGAAGTTTCACATTATCGCAATTAGAATTAATAGGTACACACAATCGTGTCCGGGCTGTAATTTTGGGGATGCATGGAAGGGTTTTAAAATAAATGACTACATCAAGACAATGTGTCGCGTCTGATAATCACGTCCCTACCTTAAAGGTCAAGGTCGCACTACCATTTTGAATTTCACTTTATCACAATTAGAGTTTATAGGTACACATATTCGTGTCCGGGCTGTAACTTTATCACGCATACAAATCCTGACCCGGATATTCACGCTGTTACCGAGCTTTGCTAAATTTCGACTGTGCGAAACGGGGTACGCATCAGGTAGGCCTATATCCGGGTCAGGATTTGTATACATGTAATGTGGGAAAATTTAAAAAGTTAACTGCAAATAACTACTGCCTACCTACAGACGTCTTGGATTAAATTTAGACCGGTAAGCGATAGTATTATAGCTGCCTTTTCTGTTTCAACTGTTTGCATGCACTGAAATTAGTTTTTTTAATAAGAAAAAGATCGATTAATGTTCAAAATCGTCTTCTTACCGCTCGGTCAAGCGATGTCCAACCTAGACATAAAGTGCATTTTCGCTTTAAAATTCCATCTTTTGTCGTACTAACTGGTCTAATATTGTACATTTTTCGAAAGATAAATCATTTTTGCGTAGATTACACTTTATTTGGTGAAAATTGGTTGGTTTACAATTAACAAAGATCTCGGAGGTAAAATAAAGCCTGGTGGTAGTTCCGCTGGCGAACCTTTCTACCTTTACTATATTTATAAAATATTATGGATGAAATTTTTAAAAACAACTTTCCTTTGTTGTTTTATTGAAAACAATTTATTATAAAAACAAGTGAAAAAATATTTTATTAGTGCAAAAAAAATATTTATAAAAATAAGTAGGCGTGGTCATGTACATGTATACTATCCAAGCCACGCACCGACTGCCTGTGCTAGTTATCGATGGCACCGATACCTCTCAAGCGGGAGAAATCATTGTAAACGGCAACAATGAGCGACCTATTTTAATTAATAGATATACATTACTTATTCAGGAAACAACAATGATATTCGAATAGTAATTTAAATCATTAGAAAACGTCAGTTGTAATGTCACAAGGCATATTAAATATACTGGCAAATGTTCCCTTCCATAGTTATTGTCTTTGTTCAAATCTTAACATACACGCCCTTTAAATACATATTGTATTCATAGTTATTGTTCATAGTTAATTTAATTTGAAATTAACCTGTTGTTTGTTAGTTTGTAAGTAACGACTTTATTTAAGGTGGCTTACACATTTGGTTTTCCAATCTTCCAAGTGGGTCTCAGCTGAAGTACATAATTACAATGAAAAAAAAAGCAGTTTACATATACACCATATATACACAACGTATATACACAGACGTCATGTTGCAATGTTAGCCATGTTTTAAAATGTCTATAATTAAGATCATGTCATTAAAACTAGTGTTTAAGTCCATAGAACTTTTTGCACTATGCTAGATGATTGTATAGCTAGTGTTTGTCGATTTTTTTGTTTGTGAAATATTTTTGTATTCATAATCATAAATGAAAATTGTGTCAAAAAATAATTGTTTTTCTATTTATACAGCACATGTCTTGGAATCAAACAAGTTACATCTGAAAGGTCTTACGCTGAACAGAAACGTCGTCTCGACATCAAAAAAAGAAAAGGAACTTATTACATTAAGATAGAAAATATTTTGATGAATAGAGACAACAATGATCAATTTAGGTATGAAATCACTAGTATGTGCATGCTTCCTAATAGTGAAGTTCTCCTTGCTGATTGTTTGAATAACAGACTGAAGAAATTGAACAGTTCATACAAGGTAGTAAGTCACTGTGATGTACCTGAATATCCCTATTGTGTATGTTATATAGGCAACGATACAGCTGTTGCTAGTTTAAGTGGCAATTCCATACAGTACGTGAATGTGTCAGGTAATATAAAGCTAAGACAATTAATGAAGCTAGATCATGAATGTTACGATCTAGCTTGTCACGGTGACACACTCTATATTAGCAGTAGAGACACAATTTACAAATATGACAAAGACTGTAATCAACAACAAGTTCTCTATCATTATCCGAGGATAATCTACAATCCCTCAATTGCTATAAGTGACAATGGGGAACGACTCTACTTAAGTTCACATAGAGATCTAACTACAATAGATGCCAAAGGAAATCATATATTCAGTTCACAAATTGACGATTATAACATATATGATATATGTATTGCTGGTGAAGGTATTGTTCTTGTATTAGATGTAAAAAACAATTTTCATCAGCTGGATTATAATGGAAAAAGGCATCGGACTGTAGATAGCATGCAATTTTATGTTTTAAATCCGCGTTCTATGTGTTTCGACAGAGAAAGATGTAGACTTATTGTTGGTGGTAGTGAAGACAAGATACATGTTTACAAATGCGAGTTTTTGCCAAGTTAGTTAATAAAATTTTGATAAACAGAGAACCAAATGAAAAATGCATCGCTTATCTACTTTTGTTCATTTAAAGGAACTCCACTGAGGTTTATAAGTCTCAAACATAACAATTTAATTTTTCACATAGATAAACATGAGCAGAAATATTAATTAAATATAACTAAGAAATATACAAGAAATACATTGAAAATCATATGTTTGTGCTATTCTCAGTCCGATTTGATTGAAAAGCGTTTAAACGCTTTTCAATTTTGGGTCATTTTTCACTATTATAATAATCATTCTGGAAAAACGGAGCAAGCTAATGATCTGAAATTTTTCACATAAGTTATTAGTATAGATCTACATCAAATGGAGTAATAATCACAAAAAAAAATTTCCAGTCTCGTCATGTCAAAAAACCTCAGTGGAGTCCCTTTAAATTTATAATTTTGTATGTTTGCTTATTTCTTCATCGTGCCATTGCTTAATAGTTTGATGTAGAACCTAAATATCTTGAATGTATTTGTAAGGACATGTATACTTTATAAAACCTTTGCATAATAAAGGTTGAATAGTTACAAGTTTGAAACATTTTAAAATACAAATCGCGATAATTAAAAAACAAGTCAATCTTGTTGAAGACTAAGGAATAAATTGATATTGAGATTGATTAATCCCGCATATTGTCATTTCTAATTTCTACTAAGGCCTAAAATTAAATTTAATTTGTTTCCCATTACCTACCTACCCAACAAATTTGCCCCTACCAAAAAGATTTTTTCAAGTACTACGGGAATTGAAGTATAGTTTTTTGTTTCAGATTACAATAGGTACAATCTAATCTAATACATTGTAATATTTTAGACGGCTAACATAGGTAATAAACTGTTGCATATGTAAGTACGAAAGTTACCCATTTGGAAACTGCAAAAAAAGGATATGTTATAAACCTTAACATTTTCCGAAGGCAACCGTAACATCAATGGCAACAGCAACGACAATATGGCTGTAACAATAGCGCTTTTTTTCTCTGAAAACGTCTAGCTAAAAATAAGAACTTTATTTTTATTTCATTTAAAAGAAAAATGTTCTTGCCTACTACAATGTCTTTGAACCATGCTTAATGAAGTTTTAAAAAATCATATCTCAGCAACCGTAGACACTCATCCATTTCTTTCTTCAACGCTACTTTCGCACATTCCATACCTGATTACTGCCTGGTGTCAGCTAAGGGAGGAAATCATTTCAGGACCTAGAACACAGTTACCAAAGTTGTATGTCTTGACAAACTTATAAACTGCATGTCCTTCTGTTCATATCAACGTTGTTTATTGTAAGTTAAAGTCACAACGACACAATATATGTCACATGGTTACTTCACAGCTTTACTAGTCGAGAAAGACCGCATGTGCCAATTGGTGTCCTAGGCACGAGTCTCGGGCCTAGGGAGAAAACAATATGAGCAGATTGATAAACAAAATGCCTGTATTCACCTTCAATGTGTTAAAACCCCAAAATAAAATATAATTGTGAAATATGTGCCCCTTAAAAGTTTAAGAGTATATTTTTAAAGAGGTTTTTATTTCATTATTTGTTTATACATTTAAGATGAACATAGGTCTTTTCATCAATCTGGCAATATGTTTTCTATCCAGGTCCAAACCATGACCATTGTTGACCTGCTTATTCCTATGATGTAAATAATAAGTCAAATTTGAGTTGACTGTGTTCAACCGATCGGGATATGATGAACACAGACTGATTTTTTTTAAGTTTAAAAGGGATAACTCATCGAACCATGACCAAATTCAAATTTGGCCTGCGTAATCCTTTGACGTATCCATATGTCAAATTTGATTTGAATGTACACAACTTCTGGGGAGATAATGAACGGAAACTGAACATTTCTTTTTTTTTCTAAGTTAAAGAGATAAATCATCGAACAATGACTATATTCGAATTTGACCTGCGTATTCCTATAAATTATCCATATCATAAACGAGTTGAACATATACATTTGTTTGGGAGATAGTGAACTGAAACTGAAGTTTGCTTCTTTTTTCAAAGTTAAAGGGGCATAACTCTTACAAATTTATTGGAACCATGACCAAATTCAAACTTACCTGCGAAATCTTTTGATGTATCTCTATCTCAAATTTTAGTTGAATGTGTACAACTGTTGGGGGATAATGAACAAAACTATTTCTTTTCGAAGTTCAAGAGGGATAAATCTGTCACAAATCATCAAACCATGACCAAATTCCAACTTGACCTGCGTATACCTATAACATATCCATATCTTAAATTTGAGTTGAAAGTGTACAACTGTTGAAGAGATAATAAACAGAAAATAAAAAAAATATTTTTTAAGTTAAAAGAGCATATATAAGAGGCCAAAAATCACCAAATATAGATTTAACCTGGGCATTCTTACAGGAATCCATAATTATGTAAAACTTGAGTTGAATGTGTACAACTTTTGGGGAAATAATGAAGGGAAATTGAAAATTTCTTCAAGGTGCATGGCTGTCAAAAATCATCGAACCATGACCAAATTCGAACTTGGCCAGCATTCCCCTATAAAATATCAATATGTCAAATTTGTCATGAATGTGTACAATCGTTGCTAAAATAATGAATTGAAAAACAGGTGATGACAGCATAATGGAACAGGGTAACACAAAAGTATATGCCCCAAGCCATAAACTTAAATTGTCCCTTTTATATCAATCACCAATGAAATGCGCACTAAACCTTGAATTGCATTGATTGACCTTGCATAAATTTACCTAAAATACAAATGCTGCCATGGCGTTAGTCATAAGAATGACCATTTGTGTTCCAACTTCTAATCCCTCACTAAATAATGGTTCCTATAAACATCTTCATTATTTTATTATTTTAACCTTTACTCCATGTGTGACCTTGACCTTAGTCGCTGGGACCTGAATTTTGCGCCTTACACTTTACAAATAATGAAAAAAATCTGTACTAAGTTAATTAAAATCCTTTTATGCAATTAGAAATCATTTTGCAGACAAACCTTTTTCAATGACCTCTATATGTGACCTTGACCTTTGACCTATATACCTGATTCATAGGCACGTCATAGTTTTCATGGAAGTAAACATTTCTATGATGTTTCATTACAATCTCCCCAAGCATGTAAAAGATATGATCGGGACAAAATCTGGATAGTTCATCATCTTCAGTGACCTTGTCCTGCATGTATTTACCTTACTTACAAGTGTCAAATATGCTGTCATAATAATGAACATTTGTGTTATAATCCCTCGGTAAATAATGGAATAAATGGTCCCTTTACACTTTGTCATATTTCTATTTGAACTTCGACCCGTATATTTGATCTTGACCTTATCCTCTGAGACCTGGGTTGTGCACCCAATATTTCACTGCACAAGAGTGAACATTTGTGCAAAGCAATATTGAAATCCATTTATGCATGTAGCAGTTTTGCTCTGAACAAGCATCTTTCAAAGGCTATTTGTGACCTTGACCTTTGATCTAGATACTTTGTCTATGCCAGCGACACAGCTTCTCATAGTGGTGAACATTCCTTTGTAGTTTCAACAAAATCTCTCCATGCATGTAGGAGATGTGCTCAGGACAAAAAGTGATCACCTCCCTCCGCTTCCTTTAATATGACCAGTTTTATAAAATTTCTAGCCAAATAAAGCAAAAGTTAAGCAAAAATAATAAATTTGAAATTGAAGGTCAAGATCATAAATGAGTGATGGTTAACTCAAATATTGTCCAAAGGATTGAATTCTACAAGTACGAAGACAATCCATTCAGAAATAAAAATGTAATGGCCAATGTTTTTGGACGGAAACAGTAACGGACCACGACTGTAGCAATACCTCGAAATTTTCTTTAAAAATATTATAGTCAAACTAAAAGCCTTAAAGCCACTCTCGCACACAAAACAGGTCTAATAACATCGATATAGTTATTTTATATGCATAGAAGAAACAATAGGGCCATAATGGCCCTAAAAATCACCTGTATATAGGCCCCTGGGCCAAGGCCAATTTTAAACCAGGGGCTTTTATTTGAACAAACTTGGTAGACACACATTAGAATTCTTACATGAAAAATATCTAATATCTAGCTATTTTTGGTTTTAATAAGAAGATTTTTTTAAGTTTTAAATATATACATATCGGGAAAGACAATGACCCCTTCTGGGAAAGGCTAATTTGACCCAAAGAACTTTATTTCAACAAACTTGGTAGAAAATGACTAGAACATACTTTATGCTTAGTATCTAAACTCTAGCTCTTTTGAGTTTTTTATAAGAATTTCTTTAAGTTTTTACTATAAACATATAAGGAAAATCAATGACACCTTGGGCGGGGCCAATTTGAACCTAAAGGCCTTATTTGAACAAACTTGGTAGACACCCATTAGAAGATGTTTCGTGATAAATATTGTAATGGAAAACTTCCCTTTCTAATGTCATGTCAATTTACCTTAATGCCTTCAATAGAAAATCAACATTTGCATAATTGTATAAGTCATTAACTGCCTTACTTAAAACTTTTTAACAATTATCAAAAAGTGCTACCTTTTTAAAAGATTAACTATATTCCACGAAACACAACGTAACACCTGAATATCAGCATTGTTGACAGTTCGTATCACATTAGGATAGATAACTCTCGCTACAAAATGGTCAGATGACCGTTATTTATCTATGAATATCTAATGATTTGGAATATTTACAGTTACTAATATATATATCAAAGTGAATATCTACAGACATTATTGGACGATTCAGGCGTCGCTTTCTACTGTCAATTTCCATGGTTAAAAATGGCGGACACAGAACTTTAGAACTACTGTTCCATATTTCAGTCTGGCTTTTTATGAATGTGTTTTTGTTTACATTTAAACTTTTAGGAGTTCTTATTTAGTTATAATTAATAGTAAGTCTGATTTGAGCCAGTTGATTTTCTGTCATTATTATATTTTAATACGTGAGTACTGTATTTTATCGGCGTAATGGAAAACGTCTGCCTATATTACTACGCCTTTGGACCGGCTTTATGTAAATATGTATTTTTAAAATGTTATTTCAGATATGTCTATGTGGCTTTTCATTTAAGCCATACACGTTTGTGCTACTTATGTCTGTTAGAACTTGTATTGTTATTGCTATATTGTTAAATATTGTTTTAGACTGATAACATGACTTAGTTTTAACGGGATTTCTATTGGCTGAAGCGCTTTTGTGGCGTCCAAAATAGGAGTGATTGTTGTCATTTGGCAGCTCCTTCGCAATCGTAAAAACTTGAGAAATACTCAAGGCTCAGATAGTTTCAAAGCTTACAGAACAGTCTTACCTGAGCAGTTAATTTAGAATTGACTGAAACAAATTACTATCTTCTGAGGTACAACTAGTGGACTTATGGTTTACTTGAATTAAAGGAAATATCAACTTACCTTTATTTTTTAGGCCTTAAGCTATTTAGTACTATATAACATCATCAACAACAACAACAACAACAATTTAGCTTAACGTTTTCCAATTTAATTTTGAAGTTAAACTTATATAAAGTATGAATTATCACGTTATGACAGACCCTAAAAGATGAATTGGTCTTAGAAATTTCAAACATCATATCCTGTTGTACATCCATTTGTAAATGCTTTAACCGAAAAAGATTCCATTGCATAAGCCTAGGTCCTCTTTTTTCGAATAGTGTCAATGCCGATATTTAATCCATAGACGAAGTATTATTACTGCCGATATTATAATTCTATATAGATCTACGTCACGAAGTATCATTATCAGCGGAAATCATATAATTATAAATTTTATCGGGATAGGCAGGTTATATATGATGCCACAATATATAGGATGTTTACATGTTAATCTAGTTGCTGATGTTTTGTACCTGTGTACTTAATAGCTATATAAAAGTAGGCATTATGATAATTGGCTGTATAAATCCTGGTTCAATAATTATTCTAACAAGGTTAACCAGATATTTACAAAGAATCAATAGCACTATTTATGATGAACCTGTATGATGTCACTATAACATGACTTACCAGTCATGTTGCCGTGGTATACTACAAAGATGACTATTTAAGATGACACTTCTGGTGTTTTTAAAAACAGCGGCTTTTTGTAAGTGTATGCATTATGAGGTAGGTAATATTGCCAAACAGTTACTAGTTAATACAGTGACCGGTATTCTGATTAAAAAGGATTTGCTAACTACCCTAGGGGTAGGTCCTAACAATATCTTAGCTCTAGTTCTTGGGGCTTTTAAAAGAAGATTTTTTAAGTTTTTACTATATACAAATAAGGAAAATCAATGGACCCCTGGGGCAGGGCTAATTTTTAACCCATGGCTTTTATTTGCACACACTTGGTAGACACCTACAAGAAGATGTTTCATGCTTAATATCTAAGATTTAGCTATTTGGACATTTCTAAGAAGATTTTAAATAAGGGAAGTCAATGACCTCCCGTGACGGGGCCAATTTTGACACCAGGGCATTTATTTTAACACTTTTGGTAGACACTGACTAGATGATGTTTCATGCCGAATATTTTAGCTCTAGCCCTTTCGGTTTTCTAAAAGAAGATATTTTAAGTTGTTTCGTTCGGTTGTCATGGCAACCAATTCTGTATGGAATTAAATTCATTGAATAATTTTTAAAGTTGACTACCAAAGGTACATTCCTGTGAAGTTTTATAAATTGGCTTAGCGGTTGGTTTATGAGGAGATGTCTTTTAAAGTAAATGTTTACGGACGGACGCCGGCGCGGAAAAGCGACCACAAAAGCTCACCAAGTCACATTGTGACAGATGAGCTTAAAGAGTTTCAATCTGCGTAAATGTCCTCTATCACTGTGTGCAGTTTAAACAAATTATGTACGAAGGTTTTCAAGTTATGCCCTGACAAACGACGGACTGACAGACAGACAAGGCTGTGACTATATGCTCCCCTTCTGGAAGCATAAACACACCCAAACTGCAATGTGTGGGATAGTAGCTTTAACAAAGGACTATAACTAAAACAAGAACCGGTTGAACCGGGTGGTGCTCACCGAATAGGTTTTGGACAAAAAAGTATACCTCTCGTAGTGTCAGAGTTATGTAAAAGACATATTCAATTGTAACAAGAGCCCGGTTTTAACCGGTTGATGTACCCCGAAAGGGTTTTGGACACAGAAAGTACACCTCTTGTAGTTTCAGAGTTATGTCCCTGGAAAAGGTTCAACGTGTAATAATTCCAAATAAGCCAAGGCAGAGTTTCTGTTCTTTGCTCTGCACTTTTGATCAATGCGATCAACCAACCTTCAATGTTTCTTGTTGATACCTCTTATGGTTTCCGAGTTATGTCCCGAACAAAGTTCAAAATGTAAAAATGAACAAAGGGAATAACTACAAAATTTGACAAGGCAGAGTTCAAGTTCTTGTGCACTGCACATCCACCCTTTGAGATCTATCTACCAACAAAGTCTCATGTTAATATATCTTATAGCTTTAGACTAGATATTTTAAAACGAGACATAATTCAAAATTAAAATTTTAAAGCGCAGAGTAATGATTCTCATGCACTGGACTTATCGTCATTGACAGAAGCATGCATACCAAGTTTGGAGTCAATCTGACTTATAGTGACTGAGTTATGCCCTGGAGAAGGAGGACGACACAAAAAGATATCATGTTGTTTTAATTTTGACATAAAAATCATTGGAGCTTAATAAAAACAAATTTAAGGAATGTCATCAACACTGTTGAAATAAATAACAGTAAGAGCTTTTGATTATAACTTTAGTTAGTTTTAATATTTTGTTTATTGGTTTCCCTTTTCACAAAAATACTTTTTTAAAGGAAAACATGAATGTTAATGCAGATTCATTACTAAATATGGTATGCTTCTCAGGAAATATTTATTATCTATATTGAAGCATCAATCAATTCAAGAACTTTCAGTATAGAATAGAATAATTTTTAGCACTTTTCAAGGCCTTTGCAAACCCTGAACTATATACTGGACCCTCAATAAACGTTTTTTTAACGAAATTCAAACCCCTTCCACTCCCCAATTAGTTATATATTTTCCCCCTGTATTCACAAAAAAAAAAAAATCTTAATTTTTACTATTCATTAGCTGTAGACACTTTACAGAATTATATTGAAATAAATTTGATTTTTGAAATATTTAGTAATTATGAATACTAACCAGTATAAGTACATGTACTGTTGTTGAAAGATGAATCCTCTCTTTTTCTTTGAAATGACGCAAAATTCCCCTTTGTGAGGGGGCCCCAGTACCATAGAGGTTAACAATGGCCCTGATAAGAAAAAATTGGCATGGACATTGCTCAGCGACCTCAACTTCTTTTTCTTACGATACAAGCTGATGGACGAAACAGTGTACCGGTATTATACACATAATCTGATTGATTTTATTTTGAATGTCAGCTAAGAAATAAATTTATTTGTTATTTGTCTTTTTCAGACAATGACAATGAATCAAACATATTCACTGAAGGCGTAAAAACATATTTATTATACCATATCTTACACCCACAGCGCACAACAAATGTACCCAATGGCTACTTAGAATGAGCATATTTCGATTTCGATAGAACAAGGCTAGGGAGGTCAATGAATGAGTATAATAAATATATATTGTATGCCGTTTATTTTCTAAGAAATGTGACGTCACTTTGACAAAATAAAGTGTTCTTATTTTTAAAAAAAACTCTGTCTCTCTAAAAAAAAGAATTCCTAAAAAAATATGTATTTTCTATTTCTAAATATTTTATCTGCCTGCTAGTGAATTTGCCAAAAGCAGGAGACTAGTAATTAAAAAAATCATGGACAATTTGCTATTTGAGCAATACAAATATATACGATATGTACTTATTTGCATCATGAATAATGTAAGTCCAAATAATTAAACGTGAAAAATGTTGTTGTTTTTTAAACATTTATAAACAACCATGTCAAAACTATAAATGTTGGTTCAGTACAATTGATGCATCGGCATTAATTAGACAAAAGGTTTCTCAAACGTCATCAAGATACATGTTCGCCCAATATAAATTTTTTACAAGTGTTTTGTATCTTAAATTAAAACAACAAATATTATAAAGCAGTAAAAGTATAGAAGAAACAAATATGTTTCACTTTGATTCTGCTACTTGACTGTAAGCGAAACCACATCCGGATATCCTTGGTAAATATTGCACGACAATTGCTGCAAAGTTAGATTACTTTTTACATATCAGTTGTGTCATGTAATTCACCTTCACCTATTACGTACAAGCGACAATGAACACCGCTATCGACATTTGCATGGAAGCGACAAGCAGTGCCATTATTCATCAACGCATCCATTTTCGGCCAATTTGTTCAAAACAGCTGATCTTTCTAAACGCTTATATTTTATCTTCAATATAACATGAAAATTTGGGTGTTGCTGCTCAAACCAAAGCCCAATCAAAGGACCCATTGACTACGTGGTCTGATTTATTTATGATTGGGCGGGCAGCGCCTACGAACACAAATTCAAGTTTCCAAATCCAGATGAAATTACCTCTGTTATTATTTCATTTATCGTTTAGAATATACAATATCTTTCTATAGATAAGTTTATGACTTACCACATGTAATTAAACAGAGGTCTAGTTGTGTATACAAATTGATGTGTCATTATCGTGAGCGTTTGTAAATACTTGTCAGTTTAATGCATTAGGGAGAGGGCTGTGCCAGCTTTTGATTTTGAATCTGAAAATGAAGTTATTTAGCATCTATTAGATTATAATAATTAAAGTAAGTTTTGTCCAATAACGACACGATACAATTCATCATTTTGACACATTTGAAACATAGCCTACCAATGGTAGGATATTTTGCCGGATAAAACACAATAATTGACATACTTCAGCGATACCCGGTATTTTCATTTATTTAATATTCACATATTAATTTTACTTAATAAAGGCATTATCAGTAAGGACTGGAGACATGATTTTCATAGTCAGGAACTGACTAACAACCCAATTTACAGAAGTAAATGTGTGAGTAAAAAAGAAAGACAAACACATTTAGAAAGACATAACTATATAATGTTTGTCTTGATGAAATTGAATTCACTACTTGTCATTGAAAGACAATGGTTACCATGGCAACTCAATGATTGCCATTTAAATCAATGATTGACATGAAAGGTCAATTGATATTATAGATAATGTCACTGACAGTCATGTACAAAATTAATAGTTACTATGCTATATAAATGGTTGCTACGGAAAGTCAATAATAGCTTTGGGACGCCAACGATTGCTACGGAAGTCACTGGTTACTACGGAACCTCAGTGATTGCTTAAGAAGTCCTTGGTTGCTCTCGAGACAGTCTATTGGAAGTTACTGATAGCTATTAAAAGTCACTGGTTGATATTGAAAGGCGATGGTGGCTATGAAAAGTAAATGGTTGCTATGGAAGACAAAATTGTCTATGGAGAGTGAATGACCGTTATGGAAGAAAAATCAATCTATTTGGACAATGGTGATCACAAAAAGTAAACAGACAAAACCAAATAAATGTACTTCTTTTCCTATCTGTTAACGTACAACAAGAAAATGTCTTATTAATTATGCATGTACATAAGCGAAACAATATTCTGAATGTTTGCATATAAGTTTTTTTTTCTTCTCTTTTTTCACACACTATGGTTCAATTAAATTAGAACTATTTACTTAAGTTGAAATTATTGAATGTTATTACAAACGTTAGACATGTTCTACTTATGAAGATGAATGTCAGTATTGTCTATTATTCTAAAGCGAGACGTTTTCTTCTTTCTCGTACAATTCAAAATTACTCCTAAAAATACCTGTCATTTCCAATGGTTTGTATTGATTCGTGAACCATACAGGTTTGTCAGTGGAAATATGAATAATTTTTTGAAACTTATCAGGGCATACAAAAGTCAAGATTCTGTCAATCTTAGACAAGCCATAATTTGTTAACATTTCATTTGTTTTGTAGTTTCGGTTATCTCCGTGTTTTTCCGTAAATTGATAACTTTACTGATTATTAAATAAAGGGGGTGGTACAGTATAGTGACAAAGATCAACTGTAGGACGCGAGATATTTATAAGGGGTAAGAATCTTTTTTTGTTCACCCTTTTTTAGTTTATATACTGTTTATAATAGAAAATATAAGGTATGATTGTAAAAATGTCTAATTTTAAACGTGCATTTTTTTTTGTCATTTTCCCTACCAACGGCATCTTTTTCACACCAATACCACTACCGGATAGCCTTATTCATTCTTAAAATACTATGATACTGTACTTGTGTGTCTTTTATTTAGATTTCTCCACGGGCAATTAATTTGCGAACAAAATACTATTAGATCTAGCCTTTTTTCAAATTTATAAGTAACTTCATTTTTTATCTAACAGTATGGGGATTTTTTGTCAAGGGTGATAATATTATATGGATACAAATAACGTCGTTTTAACTATTCAAATGAACTTCAATTGATGTCAATTAATGGCATGGCGTAATTCTGTTTAAAATAAGAATCGCTTATAACTGTGATAATTGCAATTTCTCAGGGCACACATTCATCAA
Organism: Ruditapes philippinarum; assembly: GCF_026571515.1. Lineage (NCBI taxonomy): Eukaryota > Metazoa > Mollusca > Bivalvia > Venerida > Veneridae > Ruditapes > Ruditapes philippinarum. Next base: position 28,618 of record NW_026866304.1, on the reverse strand, counting down.
GTAAACTTTTATACAATTTTTCATAATTTTATTAAATTAAATGTTACAATAACATTTTGAAAAGTGTTAGTTCAATTGCAGCTCTGAAAAAGTATTAAAAACAATTAAAAATACTTTTAATGAAAACAAAGGCAAACGCCATATATTGATATTCTTATATGACAACATTATATAGACAACGTGTATAGATATATTTATAGATGATATTTTAATTTGATTGTGCATATTCCGATGTTATCTTATGTACAGGTTCAGAAAGTAATGTAATGTACATGTTGAAAAGTAATATAATGTTAAGTACTCAGTTGATAGTACGCCGATTAAGCTCGTTTTTAAATGTATTATCTAACTGGGGCGCAAGATAATTTGATGTTCAAACAAGAAATCAGACAGCTGATATGTAACTATTGATAAAAATACATTATCATTACTGATTGACATGAATGTGCCTACCCTTAAAAAATTCGGCTTGGCAGAAATGTCAATTGAACGTCAATCATGTTACTAAAGAAAAAAAAACTGAAAAAAAGAGCTGTTTTATGTTGAATGCTCTCTGCATTCTTACATTATCTTTCTGTACATACAAACATTCGGGTATGATGAGATTTGAAAATATTATTATCAAGTATTGACCAGATCTCAAAGCTTGTGAAATAATGCACGGTGAGACATTCGAGGTTTTCATCCATAATTAGCCGTTTCGTATATCAACACTGATGATGATGGATGATTTCATGGAAGCTCAATGAATACATGGAATAACAAGGTTATTACTTCTTGTAGCAACGATGTCCTACTGACATGAATATGTGTCAAGAAATAATCTTGAAACATACATACAAAATATTTCAAAAGGTAACGTTAAGAAATAATTGAGGCCATCCTTCACCAGGTAGGCTATTCATTTTTCCTATAAAGATCAAACGTTACTGTTTAATCTTTAAGAATTAAGAGTATCTGAATTCACCCTAGAAAACAAACTTGTTTACATAAAAGGTATAATTTATGTTAACTGCTAGAAAATTAATGTTTTATAATTATGCATTATATTAGAAAATCTTAAAATTGTACACATGTTCTTGAGTGATTAAAAATATATGTATGTCTGTCTGTCTGTCTGTTAACTGGCTTTAAAATCAACCGGTCATGTTTCCAATGATTGCCCAGTTTAAAAATTCACATTGTCAACGATGGCTAAAAGTATCATCGGACGACTGTTTTATTTGAGCAGCAGTGTGTTGGTGATAAAATATCACAGAGTGAGAAAAATGTACAGCCTGACCTGGACTCGAACCCGGGAGCATGGGAATACCGTACAGCGACTCTACCGACTGAGCTATCCTGCCGCTTACACATAATCCCCCTTAAATAGGGAACAGTTCTGAATCGTGCCCCGTGGATTGCATAATATCAAATGATTGGTAATGTACGCATAGCAACGGATGGCGTATTAAAAAGGTCTTTATATCATGAAATTCATGTATCTCTTGCACTTTTTTTAAAGTAGTAGTGCATCACATATTATTGATATCTTGACTATACTTATGTTTCTTTGAAACATGTAATTTATCAAATGGTTTGAAATACATACTAAGACCATCAGACTGTACATTTAAGAGTTCAGGCAACCAAATGAGTTTTATGAGCATAAAGATGTGCTAGCTCATTGTGGCAAATTCGGAAGTACAATTTCTGTTTGCATAAGAAACTCCGCCTACAGATCATCCGTAAATCAATATTAAATCAACAAACATGACTGTAGTAGCAGTCCTAATTTAACGGTATTTTTCCGCATTGTTACGGATGTTTTGATACAAACTTAATCATTTTTATGAGATGATTATTTTTTCTGAACCTCAGGCCTAGTGCATCGTAAATCTAAAACGGTTAAAGTATGTCTGCACGAGAACATCTTATATTTGTTGTGTTCCGGATAGCAACTATAACACTGTGACGTGGCGCATACAGTCTTCATTCGTATACGAACTTTAGTGTTACCATGGGGTTTTCCATTTCAAATCCTAATTTATGAACAATATTTGATGAGATTTACAACAATACCGGTACTGTTAAACTGGTTAATGAAAATGTAGAATGCTTTTTAGGCCGACGGCAAAAATAGTTTTACATATTTATCTAATGTGATAAGCTGTGTTTCATTTTTAAACCAAACACAAACCCATTTTTACGGCTATGATCTGTGAAATCTGATCCTCTTGTATCCATAATACACTTTTCATAGTTTTTCAAAAGATGTATATACGAAATAACGATGGTATCCTACATCTGTCTACCACACCTTCCATGAGTCACCGGTTAAATTCTTTAAAATATTCTTTTATGCATGAGTTAATCGTCTGCTCGTTTCGTTCTGACACGCACTAACTTCCGAAGAAACGAATATTTACCTTATATTTCACTATTCAACGATTCGACCAACAGACAATTTAAACGCAAAAAGCACTCATCATTAATGTCTGCCTATTCATTCTGGTGATGCCCCTTCGTTTTCAGATCGAAATATTACAGGCTGATTCTGGAAAAGTATGGCGGCCTATTGGAAATTAACATTGCCTAAATTGTCAGAGGTAATAATAAATAATAACTTAATAAACAATATACAGGATGAGACAATTAATATTTTATAAGTAGCCACTAAGCTCACAAAAGGAATTATGATCACTGAAATGATGCTATATGTATACAAAGATTTACAACGATGATTCTCAAATTAAGAAAATAAAGTACACTGTAAAATGAAATAGAAACACATTCGAGGCGGGGATTATGATACAAAGTATTAAAAAGGCATCAGAATATGAATAAGTTAATATGTTTTAGACAAAGAAGGCATGATAATTTGAGAGTATTAAAGTTGTTTTTTTTATTAAGATTTAGATCAAAGAGAAAGATATACATAGTATACATAGATGAGATGTGCGACACACACCCTCTTCATACTTGAGGCAAAACATTGACAGTGCATTATCTTAGGTGACCATGACCTCTGACCCGGTGAACTGGTTAATGTGCATGGCGCGAAGTTTCATGATGAACATTTGTGCCAATAAAATTTAATTCATGTTATCTGAAAATTCCTCCATGCACAAAGGGGTTATGAGATGGCCAAGTTTGAACGCACACAATCATACACAAACACTTAATAGTCATTCTTAAAACTATGTCGAGCTTAGCGCAAGCGAGCGACAAATGTCCCTTGACAAATTAGAATACTACTTCATAGCTTTTATAAGCAAGAAACTGTACTAAGAATAAATATTTGATATTTTATTCGACCAAGGCAACTAAACTCACCGTAGAGATTAATTGTTATAACTTATCATAAAATTCCTCCATGTATATAGAAGTTATACTCACAAATGATTATTTCAATTTGTAATTTGACCTTCGACGATATAGTAAGACCTTGACCTTTGACACAGAGGCCGCAATTGTTTGCGCAACACTGCGACTCACTATGGTGTACATTCGTCCCAAAGAATATAAAAACCTGCCACGCATGTAGAATTTACGCGCAAGACATTGGTTATGTGCCAACCCACCCCCTCCCCCAAAGTGAGACATTGACCTTTGAGTGGTGGACCTGGGTTTTGCGTGTGATTCAACACCTCATCATGGTGAACATTTTTTAAACAAGTTTGTAATCCTTCAAAGAATGAGCAATATATAGACCTGACAAAATTAGACGAAACGCAGGGTCTGACGACGCACATACATCAAACCGCTAAAAGTGAAAAGACGATTAAGTTGACCTCACCACAAGCAGGATCAACAATTTAGTAATCCTCTGACCCCTCAGCATAATACTTTTAAGCATAAACAATAAAAAGCGCCGACAAACAAATATTCATATATGACCTTTGACCTCTTATAACCTTGACCTTTGTTTTGCGCAAGACAACTAAACTCAATATTTGTGCTAAGTTATATTAAGATCCATTTATTTATATAGAAGTTTTACTCGCACATTAATGATTTAGTTTGTTATTTGATCCCTAAGTGTTGCCACAGACACAGGCCGCCTCAATATGGAGAATATTTGGAAACTTCCTGTTTTTGGGGGTTTGCATGATTTTTGTTCCCTGCAACCCCCTTTTTTCCCCTTTTTTTGAATTTTTCAAAACCCCCTGACCCCATGAAGGATTCGTTCCTATCTATGTTATATGTCGAAAGTCTTGCTTTTTTCCGAACAAAAATTGTTCTATTTACTACCAGAACCAGTAACAATAGAGCATTTACAGATATGATCGTGTGGGAACATCGCAGAATTAGTGCCAGTCTTATGATTAATACTAGTCTATGAAAAACACTGTTGATGATAACAGGTTCAAAATTTACCATATCACAATCTGAATTCCTCTTCATACCAGTTTTTAAAAACAACTTGGTGAACACCTTCATTTGGTGGATGATTAAAGGTCTAAAAATTTACAATGATATCAATATTGCCTAACAATCTCGTCATACAGTCACATGCTCCTTATGCTCCTAATGAATGTCCTTGCGACTTGTTTCTGTTTTCAATACTTAGAATATGCCTTCTGGTAAAAGAAATACGTCCACGAGTTCTCTTAGCAACGCAATGTTTCAGTGTCTGCAACAATTCTAAAATAAGATATTATTATTCAGCTTTTTGAAAGTGGACAGAAAGATAACAAAAATGTAGTTCGGTAGTGGATGCATACTTAAAATGTTTGAAATTGACACCATTTTCAAAAAGCGTAACGGTTACAAAAGTTTGACCCAGTGACAGAACCTCTTAAAATCGCCATTATTGTTTCCTACCGCAGGCTCAAAATGTTGGAAAAGTAGTCAATCATTTGCGAAGAAAATCAGAACTACTTATTTTCATGAAAACTAGATAGGTGGAAATAGAACCAAGATATAACCAAATAAAATGTTTTTAAAGTTTGCAATGGCAAGTTAGTAAATATTTGCCATAGTTCTTTTTTTGCTCCGTGTTTTTGACAAAAAATGCATTGTAATATATTTGCTCCGTACACATTACAAGATATTCAACAACTAAAATTCTATATACAAGAGGGCCATGATGGCCCTGAGTCGTTCAACAGAAACAGCTGCTTATCAGTGTTGGAAATTATCCATTGTCAATATTTTCTGATATTAAATAGAGCAAATCAAGTTAATAGCAAATTTGATAAAAGACTACCTAATAATGCTACAAAGTTTGGTGATCATCTATCAATCAGTAGGAAATGATGTTCAAAGGTTTTTCTATTTTTGGCTTTAGTGGCCCCTAAAACATGCATTAAAATGAATTCTTACATTGCACTATTGAACTCGAGAAGTTACAATTCTATTTAAATTTATGCACATATTTAAATGTTTTTTTTTTGTTGATATCCTTTTTGAAATAAAATATTAATTATTGTTCTATCTTCAGAGACAGTAACATATCATCCTGATCAGACAAATGGGAATTTAAACAAATGAGATGGAACCATCGGTAATATTTATCATAAATTTAGTATTTACATTCCTTTATAGATTACGCATAATATATAGTTGCAAAATAATTGTTATTACTTATTTTTACCTTATTGATATGTTTGTTTTGCTGATTTTGAATTATCCAAACCGAATGTCATGGTATTTTCAAGTCTTATAGCGGACAAAGTTGCACAAAATAAAATATCAAACCGGATTTTGAAATTCATTCATAGGAAAGCAAACCTCTAACGCTATTCAAGAAGTTGTCACTAGGGGGCAGAACACTCCTTGCATTTATTTTTACTGGGAAAAAACCCCAATCGCATTGAAGCCAATAAAAAGAAAAAGAAAAGTGTGGGAAAGAAAAACTAGTGTTAAATGAGAATAGAGATCTTTTAAAACCCCAATACAAAAACAGGTATCTTCAATTATTCAAAAAATTAGTCAATAAGAATTGAAGGGACACACTTCAATTTTTGGTGTAACGTTAGCTTTGTTTAAATCTATCAAAACAGAACCAAAGTTAAAGCCTTTCTATTTTTAAATCAAGGAAAGATTTGAAAAAATTTACACCGAATGTGCCTCCCTAACATCAATCCCCACAATGAAAAAAAGTTTTTTGCAGATCAATTATTTGAATTATAACATCATAGACGAAAAAGCTAATTTGTTTTGTAAACGTAATGTTTCTTTTGAATCAAATCAATGAAATAAGGCAAAACACTGATGAGAAACTAACACCTGACAAATGATGTCAAAACTCATCTGAAAAATTGCAAATTGAATGTAGATGTCATAACAAAGAATGAATATCATTGGCGAAGAGAACCACCAAAAGCTCCAGACAAATGGTAAGTATTTTTGTGTTACAGTATGAATTTAAATTGATTCATATGGTTTATCTTGTATACAAATACATTACTTTATGAACACATGTTTATATGCATCGTTTTGAATAGTGTAAATTTAGCGTATAGCGATATAATTGTTTTAGATACCAGGATCGAAATATAAATTAAGTGATGCATTCATTGTGTATATGTTTAATTGTATTTCAGCATAAAGTCAAACTGATACAAATACATCGTTAATCAATGATGTATAATATACAATTATATGTATAATGCAAAGTATATCATAAAATATGGATCGTATTTAATATTTGTGATGACACGAACAGTATAACGCCTCAAAACAGTATTTTTACTATTTTTTAACTTTTTCTCAAAACCCCTCTGTTATTTTTTTGACCCAACGAAAACTGCAATGATGGGAAAATTTTAACAAAATTCCCTTAACAAAATTAAACCCAAATTTTAAACTCTAAAAGCCTCCCTTAAGGAAGCAAAACTTAAACGTTTTTTTTTTTTATTTTTTAAGGGAATTTTTTTGGGGGAATTTTCCAGTCAAAACATAAATAAGCTGTTTTCATTCCATTTCGATGACCATCTTTTACACAGCTTCTTTTCACTGTTTAAATTCTTTTTTTTTCACTTTAATCTCTCCTTTTTTACAAAAATTTTTAATTTCAAATGCAATAACCCCTAAGAAAACAATTTTTTTTCTTATTTCACTCATTAAAACCAAAGAAGCCCCTTGGGAAAATCAAAAAAATAAAGGTTGAAAGAGTAAAACGAATGGCTGCCATTTTTGTTTTAGAAAATCAACCAAGTGACCAGTTTGTATACTCTTAGAAACTACTATTACCTATGTAACAGTACAAATTTCTTATTTACGTAGTTTACTTGCATTGACTGTATAAATAACTCCGGGTGACTTATGGAAATTAACATTTCCAAAAAGGGGGGAGTAAAAATAAAAACAATTTATATGCTAAAACTATAATTTTACTAAAAAAATGCAATATATTCAGGCCTAGTGTTACTGAAGAACTTCAGAACAAAAATTCTACATAAATGTTTCAAATTTGAATGAAAAACTAACTTTCAACGATAAAAATTTTTGAGTGGGGGAAAAGTTTACAACCGGGTTAAAAAGTCAAAATAAAAATGGTCAGTGAAAGATGGAAATTATTGGGTTACGTTTTTCCCGGATTTTTGGAAGATAGGGTCAATATAGGGTTGTATGTGGCAAATTTCAACATCAGCTGTCACGTTATAGGTAGTTTTAACGAATTTAACAACAATCTTGTAAATTTTTTTAAATATTTGGGGAAACAGATAAAAAATAATCATACTTACCAGGGCTTTCACATTAATAATTTTAAATTTTTAAATTAGAAGCAAAAAAAAAATTATAACTTTAAGATTTTTGTTTTGGCTTTAATTTTGTGTTTTTGGGCAAACTAATTTTTTTTAAAATTTGAACTGAATATTTTAAAATCGGAAAAGGAATAACAAAATAGCTTTTGATTAAGTGAAATTTTTAACAAGTCCCATGGGCGAATAATAACAGTTTTTTCCCAAAAACGAAAGCGGGTTTTTACTTTGTTCAATTTTTGGGGAACAAAAATATGTACAGTCGTTAAAAACAACCTGCTAGGAAAACATTTAATTTTGGTTTCTTTGACTACATCATTGAAAACGAAAAAAAGTTTGCCTCATACAATACATCATTTTAATGTATGATTTATTTTCTATACAAATGTGTGTGTATCTTTTATAAATTGCAATATTAGATTCAATGATCGAAGCAATTACAAATAAAGTGCGATTCGTTTAATTATCATTATCTAATTCATTTGACAGATGAAGCAATAAGTGTGGTCTTTGATTTGCCTGCCAAAGAGTCTGAGAATGGAAACTTTGATATAGAGGAAAGGGTAAACCCTATTTACGGTAAACGTTTGGCGAAAAAAGGGGGGAAATTCTAAATCATCTAGAAAATGGTTATGCAAGCAAATTACTCCCAAAAACTGAATCATAAATGTACACTACACGACGGGGGTGAATAACTTTGACTTTGGGGAAATTCTCTTAAAAAAAACAGTTCAAATACGGGTAACATAATAAAAATGTATTTCTTATATTTTAAACTTTTTACATGTTTTTAAAATCTCAAAAGGCCCTTTTACAAAAAATTGTAAAGTTTTTTCAATGGTTTGGGTAAAAAGCTTTTAATAAAAAAAGCAAAAGTGCATTTTTTTTATAAAATTTTCCCAGATACCAGAAATTTATGGTGAAATTTTTTCAATTTTTTTTTATGGAAAAGCCCTTCTCCAAAAACAATAAAAAAAGAATTGTACAAAAAGGGGAGAGGGGAGCTCTAGCTTAAAATTTTAAAAAATAGGTTTAGGGGGTTTTTTCCGACAAGCTTTCAAAACAATAAATGTCAATGAAAAAACGGGGAAAACCCCTGCAGCATTGTACAGAGAAAATCTTCTCCCCATAAAAAAGACAATCCACGAAAAAAAAAAATCAATGTTATGTACCAAAGGTCAGAAAAAAAAAGTAAGACAAATTTTGGTCCAAACGGGGATTTTGTGGCTCTTTTAAATCAAATAGTTTATAAACTGCTTTCAGATCCTTTATTCCAAATAAATATCAAAAATGGGAGTGATCCATGAGTGTTGCAAATGCTTATTAATACTCGGGCTAAAAAGGGAAACAATCAGCAAAAGAGGTCGACTGCCCCGGTTTTACTTATAGTGTAAAACCTTGAATAAAATAATTTTGGAGTAACCAGAGGAAAATAGATGCTTTTGCAAAGGCACACTTGGCCACAGAATCATTTTTTTAGTAGTTTAAATTTAAAACATTTTATAACATGTTTGTAAAACCCTTTTTATGAAACTGAACAGTCTTTTCAAATTGGGTGTTAAAATTTGAAAATTTTAGAATAAAGTTTTTAGCAAAAAATACACAAGGGATTTAAAGATATGAAATTTTACTTTTACAGGCAAGGGAAACAAGAATGATATTCTTCACAGTCCAAATAAACTATCAAAAAAATCAACAAATACGTTTATAAATTTTCAAAAAAGTACTAAAATCAAGGACAAACTGGTAAAACCCCTTTTGAAAGGGGGCCAGGCGTAAAAGAAGCATAAGAAAGGAAACTCCTATTAAAAATTAATGTAATAAGTTAAGGAATGTACTAGAAATCAAAAACAAACATGGCAATACACCCCTAAAAGGGAAAGCAGGTGTTTGCACGCGATTACCTTTACTAGATATGGTAACTTCAAACCTATAAGAGTAATGTAATAATTATTAAACAAGATAAGCCGATTTAAGAACATTTTAGTGGTTTTTATAAAAAAGAATTAAAGTGGAATTAAAAATCGTAATTTCTCTTTAAATTAAGAAATATATTAATCTAATTAAGAATATTTGTTGCAACATATACATTATTATTTTGCAAATTCCCCTTAATGTTTACAACTTGTTATTTGTAACAGATGTATGATATAAAAATAGTACGTTCATGTCCTTTTGCAATAAGTTTAAAACATTTTTTTGCCTATGTTAATAAGTACATTATTGTCTAAAAGTAGAATTTACATTTTTGACTATAATAGTAAATACATTATTGATTAAATAGTAAGTACACACCCTATCTTTGTCTGCTCTAACATTTATTAATGATCACTCTGCAAACGTGAGCTCGTTAACCTTTTGGCTTTTCACACATATACACAGAAAATTATTTGAATATTATCAAGATTGCAACAATACAGGATAAAAAAGTGTTCAATAAAGCTTATTAACTTGTAAATAGTTTCGACAGTTTGTTGTAAAACAAGATTGCATTTGTGAAAAATGCCATGTCCCAACCGTATTAATATACTCTTGAAAATAGTGCATGAACAGAAGACTTTTTCTGTTTCCATGTTTTGATATCAAAGTTCAATTTTAACATCTAAAACTGTTTTACATGGTCCAAATTTTATAAATACCTGTCATCAAAGGACAAAAAGAATTTAACTTGTCAAATTTAAATTTAGGTCAGCTGCATGCAATATATTAAAATTCAATTTAACATCTCAAAGTGTGCAACATGGTCCAAATTTTATGGCTATACATCAAACGGACGAAAAAGAAGGTCGCTGCCTCTGGCAAGGCAAGACAACAAATGTTAAATGTCCCCCCGCCTTTTGGAAGAAAAAGAGGATATAGAAATATACCCGTCCGTACCATCAGTCCGCCTTTCACATTTCGTGTCCAGTCCATTACTGTGTCATTTACCAAAGGAATTTGAAAAATTACTTGGCGCAAATGTTTGTTATAATAAGACAAAAGTCATGCACAACTAACCGGACCCCTTCCTCCCAAGGCCAAGGTCAACGAGCTTGTAGATAAAGACCAACGTTGTATTTTCGAGGGTATATGTTGTGCTCTGTCCATGTTTTTTTATCAATGAAGGAATTTGAAAGTATTTGGCACAAGATAACAATAATGAGACAATAAAATCAGTCGCCTACGCATACACCAAAAGGTCAATGACACAGCTGGGAGGGTCAAATATTAACATAGTCTGTTACAGGGTAAATATTTTGTCCGACCGAGAACTTCTTTTATATATATCAAGGGAATTTTGAAATTATTATGATGCACAAATGATCACGATATAATAAAACAATGTGTTAATTTTTGAACAAAGAATTTTTGTTACAAGTAGTTACCACGTCCCTGCCAAAAAAGGAATTTTATATAAAAACACACAATTGAAAAAGCAACAATTTTGTGTTTTTATGTAAAAATTCCCTTTGGCGGGGTCGTTGTAACTCCTGTTGCAAAATCTTGTCCAAACAATCTTTATATAAAGGTCCAACAGATTATGTTCATGTCAAATATCTAAAGCAGTAGTTTCTCCTTTCCAAAAAAAAAATTTCTTTTAGTTTAAGTTTAGTTTTTTTAGTTTTCTGTTTTTACATAATTAAAACAATTCGACTCTGGGCGCGGCATATTTTTGACGCAAGGCTATAATTCGGAAGCCTTTTAAATTCAAGAAAGAATATGCTGCCAAGTTTGGTGAAATTGGACCAGTGGTTTTTCACAAGTTCACTATATAGGAACAACGCACACCACACCACCAAAAAACACATACACGACGACCACACACATGCACACAGACCGCCAAAAACAGAGGGAAACCCTATAATTTCCAAAACCTTTCAGATACTGCACGGCAATAATTAAAAAATGATAAATCTTAAATTCATTTTACCTACCATGTAACTTCATTTCTTTCAAATGGGATGGCCCTTCCTTCTTATAAAAATGTCCAAATGTTTTTAATTTTTTTTTGTATTTAAATGAAAATTTTTCAAAAATTTTTAAAACGACCTATCAAAAAATTTTTTTTACAGTGCAACAAATAAATTGAGATGAACCCTTGACGGAGGGAGAATGAGAGAGAGGGAATGTTTTGATTAAAAAAAAATGAAAAGGAAAACAGGGGAAATTTTTTAATTTTAAACCAAAAGCTTTTTTAATTTTTATGACATGTTTTTTTTGCGTACGTTTTATAAAGAAGGGAAAAATTTTTTTTTCAAATCTAATGAAATTAAATTTTATTCAAAATGTCTTTTAAAAAATCGCGACTTAAATTCTACTCAAATTGTATACGTTATTACCAGAAAAACATGTTAAAACTTTGTATTTAACCTGTCTTTTCTGTCTCTCGTTTTAAAACCATGTCGCTTGAATAAAACCTCTTTTGATTTTTTTAGCTAAAAAAAACACTGAGGGGAACAAAACTCAAAAGAATGAAAAATTACAATGTAAAAGACATAAAAGTTTATGATGTAAAAACTTGTGGGCATTAATTTTCTACCTTTTATCTATCTAAAGGTAAACAAAAGTAAAAGACGTGGGGATCCGAACATTTCCAGTTTCGTAAATATTTTTTTGGGGCCAAGAAATAAGGAATTAAATGAATATTTCCGAAAAATAAATATAATTTATAATTTAGTTTTTCTTTGTCGTGTTTTATACACAATAACGCATGGTTCGAAAATATATATAATGCAACATTTTAACCTTTTTTTCAGCGTGAACTGAAAGCTTAACTGATAGAGCAACAAATAAAAGGGTTTGTCCTTGACTATTAATTTGAACCCAAGCAAGAGTAATCCTTTAATGGCAAAATTCTACCAGGTCATTAGACCATATTTTGAATCTAAAAGTACGTGTTTCGAGAAAACATATACAGTGTAGTTAAAAAATCCTGTGTACGTTTGAAAAGAAATGACAATCTTTCTTTTAAATTCCCAACTAATTCATAAATTGGTTCCTTTTAAATGAATAGAAGGTTGGATTTGACAAAGGCAGTAACATTTTGGCTAATTGACATAAGGTTTTTAACAATGTTATACTGATTACTCGACAAATAATAAATAGTACAAAGAGAAGAAAAATTAAAAAAATAGAAGCTACAAAGAGAATCAGATTTGAAAGAAAAGTTTTGAATGTACGGGACCTTGGCCTGTGGTTTTAAAATAAACAAGACTTACCTTTTATATTTGGAAATTTTTTAAGGGACAGTTTAAAAGTTTTATATAAAGGAGGTCATAAAAAAACATTTTTTTTAAAAAAAACGTCTTTATTTTTATAAAAAAAATCAATCAAAAAAACAATGTTCTAAAAAAATAAAATTGTTGTAAAATAACATCAAAAAATAATTATGAATTGATCTTAAAGAAAAAATTCCCCCCCCCCTTGAGACTTTTTTCTTTTAAGGCTTTTAGCTAAAGCAAAACAAGTTGTTGTTGTTGTTGTTGTTTTAAAATTTTAAAAAAAACAATATTTGGCGGTCAAAAAAACTTCAAAAGTTTTGGGTTTAAAATTCTTCCATTCATAACAGCCCAAATAGTTAAAAATAGGAATGATATACTTTGTTTAGCATTTTTGAAAAATTATTTTCAAAATTTTTATTTTTGACGAGTTGTGTTTTTATTTTCAGATAAAGAAAAAGACCTTTGGGTTATGTTAATCTTAGATTCGGGGGAAAAAAAAAAACTTTAAATACTTAAGAAAAAAAAATACTTAAAAAAATTTGAATTTAACACTTTATTTGGTATGAAAAAAAGATTTTTTAACATTTAAAAAAAAACAAGGAAAATTAAAAACTAAATTTTTTTCATAACCTTCATTGTTTTTTGGAAATACGAGAATGTAACTAAAACGAGTTGACTATCATACGAAAATATATCAATAAATTAAGTCAAAAAATTTTTTCTTATTTTCCTTTTTGTTCTTGCTAATAAGGACAATAGGGGTATTTAAAAGAACGGAAAAAAAATGCTTTTTTCAGATAAAATTACGCAAACACCCTTTTTTTTAATAATAACGCAGGGGCCATTTTAAGAAATAGGGGAAAGGAGACAAAACCTGTGTTACAGTTTTTGGGAAAAAAAAAAACGAAACGCAAATGAATTATTTTAAACTTTTACACAAAAGCGTGCCGCATTATATTGCGTAGTTGATCCACGTTAAAGCGTGAATTTAAAATTTTTCCTTTTATGTTTTTTTCAGACACTTCTTTCTTGATCTTCAGATAAATGTCTTTCAAAAATGGTGGAAATTTTCGAAGAACAACGGTTTTATGAAGTAAAGAGAGAAATATATTAAAATAACGATGATATACTGGTTCCCCTTTGATAAAAAAACAAATGATACACCAATCTATACCTCTAGATTTTTACAAAAAATAAAAAAATCCCTACATTTATTTTTCCCATTGACCAATCGTCAAAAAGAATACAACCACTCCCCAGTCGAAGGCCATAGAAGGTTCAAATCTTCATCATAACGAATTTTTAACAAAAAATTTCGACCTTAGACGATGGCTACAAGTAATATAAATTGAATCTATGACATAATTGCCAATTGTCGCAAATGGAAAAAAAAGTAAAACAAAGCTTGAAGTTAAAAAATGATAATTTAAAATATGACACATTTTATTTAAAAAGTGTATTCTGTATTTTTTTAATCAGTGCATATTTAAAATATTTAATACTAAATCAAAATAATTTAAAAAATATTTTTATATTTTTAAAAATTTTAAGGATTTTGAAAAAAATTAATACGTTGATATTTTTTTTTCTGTAAACCAAAAAACATGTTCAAAAATTGAAACGAAACTACTGTCTTAGATTTTTCTGACTAAACCCGAACTTGACTTGGCCCAGCATCAAAATACAATGTTTTATTGTCCGACCATGAACGTTTTTTTCAGCATGCAGGGGAAACAAAACATGGGGAATTAAACTTTTTTTCAATCAGAATTTTAGTGGTTAATATAGTACAAAATATCATATTAAAAAAACGAAATTTTTAAAAACGTGCAACAATGACTGTTACTTATTATCAAAATTTTAAGTTTTAAAATTTTTTAAATTACTTGAAAAAAAAAAAATGTAAAGTTGACAAAAAAAAAACTTTGGGTACCTTTTTTTTGAAAAAATTTCCCCGTCTAAAGGACTGTTTATCTCTGAAAAAATTATAATTTGAAATATCTAAATTTTCCCATTGTTGGTAAAAAATTTAAATGAACAAAAAATATCAGCAATAGTTAACTCTTTTAAAAGACAAAACAAATTTTAAATTATCCGACCTTGATTTCCCCTTTTGCATTGGAAAAATTTTAAAATTTTTTTGGTTAGTAAGACGAATGAAAAAATAATATAGTCTCACTTTGTAAAAATTCGGTTTGGGAGAATAATAAATCTTTTTATAGCAATGGCTACCTGAGGAATTGGGACATGGGGGAAAATGATTTTTGAATTTCGGAGTTGTTTTATTAGAAGGTGATGTGGGTTTACATTGTCTTTATTAAGTTGAACAACCGAGGGTTTAACAAATTATCCCTTTTGTTTTTTTACGCAAAAGCCCAAACTGTGTGACCATACCCGTTAACCAAATAAACATTTTCAAATCGACAAAAATTTCCAAGAGTTTAAAAGGGAACAGAGTAAAAAAGAACCATTATATAGAAATTCTGCCCGTTATTTTGAAAGAGTATCCCCAAAATTACATAAAATAAGAAAGGTAATCTGTTAAAAAGAGTCATTTTTCATTGACGCGCCTATAGTGTAATGTTAACATTAGCGCGCTTTATATGAAAATTTACGTCAACAATTTATAACAAATATGTAACCTCCAACTAATCATAATTCTAACACTATCGGAAATTTTTCTATATAAACAAAGAAGGGCCGAAGCGTGCATTATTCTACAACAATGCACTCGCCGTTCTTATTATCTCCCTGTGTATTTTCACATTGAGGGCGCCATTTTGTTTGAAAAATCTGATAAATGAAAACAATTTTTGTCGAATTTTGTTGTAAAATCTCTCTAGATGAAAGAAAATGGTCTAACTAAGAAAATAAATCCGAAACCAATATCTTTAAGTCAGTCGTTAACGTTGTACATACGTTTAAAGTGTTGTTTACGTGACGTCACAATGTAGCACCAAACAGCACGTGCACAACAATCAAATCAAGTACGCTATTTTAATGTCGCAAACGAGTTTTACATTTATTTCACTTTTAATAATTTGTATTTCGCTTGAAAAATTATGGAGTGAAATAAAATAAACAAACAAATTTTATCAACGTTTTCTAAATTCGCTATTCTCAAAACCTTTTTATTTAACGACAGTTTTTCTTTCAACCCACTGGAACTTCCTTTATAGAACCTTTATATTGGAAACTTTGAGTCGAAAACTAATTTAACCACCAAACATAAAGTCCAACTTTATAATAATAATTATATTTTTTCTTGACGTGTTACAATGGAAATAGATATTATTTTTTCGTGCATTATTGTATAATAATGCACGTTTTTCGTTCAAATGCTTTGTAATTAATCACTCAGGCCTATCGGCCTTCGTGATTATATTACTACGCATTTGAGCTCAAACCGTGCATTATTTTACAACAATGCACTCAGAATTAATACATTTTTCCTAAGTTTAACTTATTACTGTCATACAAAAGTGTAAAGACAATAAGAAACTTATCAATGATTTTATATTATGCATTTAAACTGCGTAATGAATTTATATCTTAAAGTCTTTATGTAAGTTGCTAAATTTTATTACGCAATTACATGTTTTGTAAAATATGGCTAAAATGCTGCTATGACAATATGTCCTTTTTTAAATTTTGCCCATGAAAAATGGTGCTTTATTAGATGTTTTTTAAAAGTTTATAGAAATATATCAGTAAAATAAAGAATCGATAATTCACTGTTTTGAAGCAGTGAAAATTATCAATTTGATAATTTCACTGTTTTGAATTTAAGCCCGCTACGTTATTGCAGTGGAATACCAGCTTGCACAGTACTGGAAACAAGCATACTGACGTGATATCTTAAATGACGTCTCGTTGTATTATTATTTGGCGCGCTTTTCGTTTAGCATTAGGTTGATACGACTTTTTAAACGTTTCTTTGCATATGATATAAAGAAAATTTGTTAAGTTTAGTGTAAGATCGACATATATTTCAACGAGTGAACACCAAAAGTTCATATTTCACTCGTGGCTGCGCCACTAGGTGAAATATATTCCAATCTTACACTGAACAAAAAAATATCCTCTATATATCAGTCAAGTATATTTTATATTTGTTGAAAATAAATATGAAATATAAATATGAAAGTGGGCGGTTTCTAAACTCATATTTTTTTAAGGGAAATATTTTAAGAAAATAAATCCGAAAACCAATATCTTTAAATCAGTCATTACCGCTGTACAGACGTTTAATTAAAGAGTTGTTTACGTGACGCCACAATATCGCGTGCAAAATCAGTCAAAACAATATATTACTGCGCGCTACAGTTGAAGTTGCGTAGCGTAAGGGGTTTTACCATTTTCTTTGATAATGAAATTAAATAAAAAGTTTAATTTTTCGTTAAAATACCACATATTTTTACTCGCCGTCCTGGCTCGTGAAAAAATGTGTAATTTTATCATGTTTCTTGAAAATATATTCAATATTTCAATCAAACGAAAAAATATCCTCTTAGTACTTTATACAACTCTCATGTATATTATGTTGTGTAATATTATCCTAACAAGCTGCCATGACAGTCATGTTGTATTATTATTTGGCGCGCTTTACATTTAGTATTAGAATAAAATTTCTTTTTCAAACGTTTCTTTGCATATAACAAAAAGAAAATTTGTTTTACATTATGGCAAGACCGAGATAATTATATTTCACAGAGTGAGCATCGTTGAAATGTGAACTTTTAGTGGAAACGAACTTAACAAATATCTTCTATATATATATATATATATATATATATAAAAAAAAATATATATATATATATATATAATATAATAATATATATATATTATAATATATATATATATATATATATATATATATATATATAATATTCGCAGTTTATGTGATAATGAATTGTACCGCGATATAGACATTGCGTTTCTCTTATTAACTTGTAATTGCTGGTATAAACTCTTTGTTATACATACTCTTTCTTGAAACCTGATAATAATCATTATATTATATTAACATGCTAACTTTTATTTAATAATCATCATTATGGAACTTTAATATCTTATCAGTAATCAAAATTGGCTCTTCCTTATCAGGGCTGATAACTCGTAAAGCTTATGAAAGTGACGACCATTCCCTGAACATTATGACTATTTCGCACATTGTTTTGGTTTAACGGATTTCTTAGGGGCCAATACATGGTTGCTGCTTAAGGCCTGATGATGTCCAAAATGACGTGTGGACCGAAAACCAATGGTGTCTTTTATCGCCAAATGGCGGACAGTAACCAAGTATAAAGGTCGTTAAATGTCTACGTTTAAATATCGCCGCTTAATTTGGTTATCGCCATTTCTAAGAAACAGACCGTTGTCAATAAATACAAATATATCTGTCATTCAGTTTGACAAACTGGCAAATAATAGCGGGGAAAGGTGCAAACCTTTTGAACATATGCTTCTATATATACACGAAACTTACATAATTATAGGTACAAACATTTTGTTCTTACATTCTTGTATAATAGCTGGCATATTTTTGCACGCCAGGTTTTGGAAAAGTCAACCCATATTTTCACGCGCTTAAAAAATGAATCCATACCAGAAATTAATCGAAATTGAGGGTGGAATATACAATTATATACGAAAGTGATATAATATAGTGCAGGCCGTCTCTGTACATGCATATGCATATACATATTGAACGAATGTGTTTGCAGGAACCCGGAAATATATCTTATTTAAGTAAGGGTGCATGCTTTTTTGGTACATACTTTTTTATGTATTCGTGGGACAGACTTGCAATAACCGCTTTCTTACTATCAAACTTGAGTATATGTACTGTTAATGCTTGTTTATTTCGGGCACACATATATATATATATACAACTGTATATACAAATGTACCTTCAAAATAGATATCAATTCTGAGTACATTGTTGTAGAATAATGCACGGGTTGAGTTCAAATGCGTTGTAAAATAATCACGAAGGCCGATAGGTCTGAGTGATTAATTACAAAGCATTTGAACGAAAAACGTGCGTTATTAAAATAATGCACGAAGAATTGGTATCCATTTCCATTCTAACACGTCAAGAAAAAATATAATTATTATAAAAAAGTTGGACTTTATATTTGGTGGTCAAATTTGTTTTCGCCTCAGAGTTTCCAATTGAAACGTTCTTTAAAGGCTGTTCGAGTGGGTTGAAAAAACTGTCGTTAAATCTACCGTGTGTAGAATAACGAATTTTGAAAACGGTTGATAAAACTTTGTTTGTTAATTATATTTCAATCTATATTTTTCAATCAAAATACAAATTATTAAAAGTGAAATAAATGTAAAACATAACTCGTTTGCGACATTAAAATAGCCTACTTGATTTGATTGTTTTGCACGTGCTGTTTGGCGCTACAATGTGACGTCATGTAAACAACACTTTAAACGCCTGTACAGCGTTAACTACTGAATTAAAGATATTGGTGTTCGGATTCATTTTCTTAGTTAGTCCATTGTCTTTCATTCTAGATAGTTTTCACAACATAATTCGACAAAAAATTGTTTTTATTTATCAGATTTTTAAAACAAAATGGCGCCTTCAATGTGAAAATACACAGGGATATAATAAGAGCGGCGAGTGCATTGTTGTAGAATAATGCACGCTTCCGGCCTTCTTTTTCTATATGGGAAAATTTCCGATAGTGTTAGAATATATAATAATGAACCGATTTACACCCGATCTAGCGGGTTTATACTTACATAGGCACCGATGCCACTCAAGCGGGACAAATCATAGTTATATAATAATTGGATATTAATTACTAAATCAGGAAACAATAATGATTATACGAATAGTAATTTAAAGTTATCAATACAAAACTTCATATGTAATGTTATAATGTATTTGCGGATATTCCCTTCCATAGTTAATGCCTCTGAACAAATCTTAACGTACACACCCTTTAAATGAATTAGGAAATAGATATCAATTCTGAGTGGATTGTTGTAGAATTATGCACGGTTTGAGTTCAAATGCGTAGTAATATAATCACGAAGGCCGATAGGCCTGAATGATTTATTACAAAACATTTGAACGAAAAACGTGCATTTTTATACAATAATGCACGAAGAGTTAATATCTATTTCCATTCTAAAACGTCAAGATAAAATAAAATTATTATTATGAAGTTGGACTTTCTGTTTGGTGGTAGAAACATTTTGAGAATAACGAATTTTGAAAACGTTGATAAAACTTTATTTGTTTATTTTATTTCAATCTATAATTTTTCAATCGAAATACAAATTATTAAAAGTGAAATAAATGTAAAACTTAACTCGTTTGCGACATTAAAATAGCGTACTTGATTTGATTGTTTTGCACGTGCCGTTTGGCGCTTCATTGTGACGTCACGTAAACAACACTTTAAACGTCTGTACAGCGTTAACGACTGAATTAAAGATATTGGTGTTCGGATTCATTTTCTTAGTTAGACCATTTTCTATCATTCTAGAGTGTTTTCACAACAAAATTGTTTTTTATTTATCAGATTTTTCAAACAAAATGGCGCCCTCATTGTGAAAGTACAAAGGGAGATAATAAGAACGGCGGGTACATTGTTGTAGAATAATGCTCGCTTCGGGCCTTCTTTGTTTATATAGAAAAATTTCCGATAGTGTTAGAATATATTTATACGTTTAAACGAATATTTTTTGTTTATAGTTGATTTTATTTGAAGTTAACTCGTTGTTTGTAAGTAAGTGAGTAACGCTTTATTAAACGAGGCTTACTTATTCGGTTTCCCGATCTTCAAAGTGGGCCACAGCTTCAAAATACACAATTACAATGTATAATCCGTTTACATATACACAACATATATACACATCAATATTGAAATATGAGCCGTGTTATTAAATGTCTATAATTAAAGTCATATCATTTAAACTAGTGTAAAAGACCATAGAAGTTTATGCTAAATGCTAGATGATTGTATGGCTAGTGTTTGTCAATATTTTTGTCTGTGATGTTTTTTGTATTCATAATCACATATGAACATTGTGTCAATAAAATAATGTTTTTTGTTTTTTTTCTTTTTATAAAGAACATGTCATGGAATAAAACAGGTTACATCTGAAAGGTCTTATGATAAACAGAAACGTCGTCTTGTCATCAAAAATCTAAAAGGAAGTCATAACGTTCGTGTAGATAATACTTTGATAAATAGAGACAATAATGATCAATTTATGTGTGTTATCACTGGTATGTGCATGCTTCCTAATAGCGAAGTTCTCCTTGCTGATTCCGCGAATAAAAGACTGAAGAAATTGAACAGTTCATACAAGGTAATAAATCACTGTGATGTATCTGAAAAATCCTATTCTGTATGTTATATAGGTAACGATACAGCTGTTGCTGGTTTAAGAGGCAATTCCATACAGTACGTGAATGTGTCAGGTAATATGAAACTAAGACAATTAATGAAGCTAGATCATGCATGTTTCGGTCTAGCTTGTCACGGTGACACACTCTATGTTAGCAGTAGAGACACAATTTACAAATATTACAAAGACTGTACACAACAACAAGATATCTATCATTATCCGGACGTAAT
The DNA here is from genome assembly GCF_026571515.1 of Ruditapes philippinarum. Taxonomy (NCBI): domain Eukaryota; kingdom Metazoa; phylum Mollusca; class Bivalvia; order Venerida; family Veneridae; genus Ruditapes; species Ruditapes philippinarum. Next base: position 7,114 of record NW_026866304.1, on the reverse strand, counting down.
CTTCAGTTCCTCAATTGCTATAAGTGACAATGGGGAACGACTCTACTTCAAGGCAAATACCGGTCTTACTACAATAGATACCAAAGGAAATCATTTATCGAGTTCAGAATTTGTTGGTGATAGCTTACGTGATGTATGTATTGTTGGTGAAGGTATTGTTCTTGTATTAGATAAAACAAACATTGTTCATCAGCTGGATTATACAGGAAAAAACCTTCGGACTGTAGATAGCATGCCATTTAATTTTTTATTACCACAGTCTATGTGTTTCGACAGAGAAAGATGTAGACTTTTTGTTGGTGGTAGAGAAGACAATATATATGTTAACAAATGTGAGTTTTTGCCAAGTAAGTTAACAAAAATGTTTTGGTAAACCAAGAACCAAATGAAAATGCATTGCTAAACTACTTTTGTTTTTCAAATTAATAAATTTGTAAGTTGGCTTATTTCTTCTTCGAGTCATTGCTTAATATATGACTCGTACTTATTTATCTTAAATGATTTGTTAAATATACATGTACATATAACAAAGACTTTTTCATAAAAAGGTTAATTTACAAAGTTTGAAAACTTTTCAAAATCCAAATCGAGATATTTAAACAACAAGTCAATATTATTGAAGGACTGACGAATTAATTGATATTGAGATTGATTTATCCCGCATATTGTCATTTCTACTAAATCTTAAAATAAAATTTAATTTGTTTCCACTTCCCTACCTACCCAACAAATTTGCCGTTACCCAAAAGATTTTTTCAGGTTCTAAGGGGATGGAAGTTTTTTTTCTCTCAGAATACAATAGGTACAATCTAATCTGATATTTTAGATAGCTAGCATTACTTTATAAATTGTTGCATGTGTCAGTTGTGAATATGGTTATGCATGTACATATGCAATAACAGTTAATAAAATAATTTTGATAGGTCATTAAACATATATTTATTAGTATGCACATATAAATAAATCCTACCTACCTACCCAACCCTAATTTAAATGGGTCGGGAAGGGGAAACAAACATAATTTTATTTTTGGCCAAACGGTCCTACACACCTACATTATCTTACTATCTTACTATTAGGTTTAAGGAAAAGTATAAATAATTAGTTTCAGCTCATATGAAAAAAGTCATTCCAATTTATCAACGAAAAAAGACACAAGATAGGCATTCATGAAATAAAGCAAACTTGAAAACATTGACCTTGAAGATCAATGTAATTTTATGAGAGAAGGTCAAGTTCAATATGGTCAACTTGACCGTCTTGTACCAAAGTGTTCGTTGTCTGTCCAAGTATGAAAGTTATCCATTTGGAAATTGCAGAAAGATATTCATGGTGCGTCCAGTAAAATCAGTCACCTTAACTTTCATTTTCTTAAATTAAAGTGTCCTAACGTCGCTTATATGCTAAATTTTAAATTTACGCTTGCATATTTAGCTTTAAACTTATCTTACTGCATAATATGATTTACCTGTTACGTCCCAATTCACCTTAAATGTGGTAATAGTCCCTTATTTTCTAAGATAATGGCATCTATTGTCATCTAAGTTCGCCATTTTGTATGCTTCTTTGAGACTACGTCATACATGCACTTAAGTGATGTCATGTAGTGAAATCTTAGCTCTGCTTGATTTCGGCGGGGAGTGTTTGAATCAATGATTTTTGTATTTAGTTACTAATAGGCGCAACATCTATTACTCACTCCTTATTATTGTATTTTGAATATTGTAATTATTACCTATGGTAAAAGAACGCATTAATTTCATTTCTATTTATTGATATGTTGATTTATTTATTAACTATTTAAGGTGTCGAAAATGTTTGAACCCATTATAGGTCCCCTTTTTTATTATTTGATTTGTTGGCAACATTGTTGTTTATGTTTGAATCGCGTGTATAAAAGGCGCTGTATTACTGTTTGAAGTCACGCAGCCGTTTGAAAAACTTAAAGCTTTAACTCTGATCTGATTCCAGAATAGGTATTTTAACATAACGATTTAACTGATTTATATTTACATTGAATTATTTGATTAATTTTAAGTAAGATAATCTTTTAGAAATACTTGAAAAACAGATGTTTGTTTTACTTCGGTACTTACTTAAGTTTCAGTAGCAAAACGCTCAGAAATTTAGTAAATCAATTGTTTTAGAAACGTTGATGATTCTACTTTGGTTAAATACAATAACTTACGCAATTAAATTAGAAACGGCTTTTTAAAAATATTATACAAGTAGATTGTTGTATAGATCTAAATTCTCCTTTAAACATTGCTTAGCCACCGACACCTCATATTTGTTCCGCATTTTGTATGATGAATACTTCTAATCTTACACAAGAAGAGAATGTTTATTTTTCATAACAACAATTATATGCTGGTGAATAAATGTGCATAATTGAATACGTGCAATAAAATTCTTTAAACTGTTATTCTTAGTTTATTATCGATCAGATGTTAGTTCTTTTTAAAATCGTATATCTCCCTTATAATTAATTAGTCCACTTGTCTTTGCAGTGGGTCAAACTATTCGCCACATGTTCACATGAAAGCAGAAATCCCTGAACAATAGTAAGCCTGATTTCCCGTGTCCCAGCAGGCCAGCACGTAACAAAATATGTTTCGACCTTAATTTTCGGGCAAGGCAACGTAACAGCAATGCCATCAGCAACGACAACCATGACTGTAGGCAATAGCTCTTTTTCTCCGAAAACGTCGAACTAAAAATTGTACTATTGTCTGAATGACCGATGGTCAGTTATAACCATTACACTGTTAAATATACATAAGTTTTATTTTAAGTACTAGAGCATAAAGCATTCTATCAAACTGTTTTTAGAGAGACAAATCTACACTGAGTTAAACCCACGTGACTAGAGAAAATATCATATTACATAACAAAAATAAGAACTTTCTTTTTTCATTTCATTTAAAGAAAAATATTCTTATGTACTTCAATGTCTTTGAACAATGCTTAATGAAGTTTAAACAATCATATCTCAGCAACCGTAGAGATTTATCCATTTCTTTCTTCTACGCTACTTTTGCACATTCCATACCTGATTTCTGTCTAATGTCAGTTCAGGAGGGAAACCATTTCAGGACCAAGAACACAGTTAACAAAGTTGTGTAACTTGATCAACTTTAAAAGATCATGACCTTCTGTCCATGTCAAGGTTGTTTATTATTAGTTAAAGTCACAACAACACTTTATATGTCAGTTGGGGATTTCACAGCTATACTGGTGGAGAAAAACCACATTCGTGTCACAGACACGAGTATCGGGCCAAGAAAAAAAAGTATGACCAGATTGATAAAAAACCTTCAATGTGTCAAAAACTAAAAAAAAGATATAATTGTGAAACATGAGCCCTTTAAATTATACTTGAAGTTAAGAGTTTCTTTTTAAGATGAACTCAGGTTTCTTTCCTTAATCTGGTCATAATTTTTCTTCCTAGGTCCGATACTCATACCTGTGAATTCAAACCTTGAAACTGTTCAGTGTTATCTTTGTGCAAATGGCAATATATGTGGCCGCGAGATAATCATTAGCAATTGTGTATTGTTTTTTTCCAAGTTCAAGGGGGATAACTGTCAAGAAACATCTGACCATGACCAAATAAAAACATGATTTTTTTTTTGAATATCAGAAAATCACTGTCAACCCCGGAACATACATTCCTTCAAATGCTATAGCAGAAACTGGCAAAGTCTCAGATTGTTTCAGGTTCAAAAAGGATAACTCTGTCAAAACTCATCGGACAAAAAACAATTCGAAACTGGACTTTTCTGGTTTAAATACCTGTACGTGCGATTTCAAGCTTCTACATACTTTTCTACAAAAGCAAGGAGTGCGGAAACTGGAAAAAAAATGTCCAACGTTCAAGAAGGGGTAACTTGTCCAAAATCCCGAAACATGACTAATTTCCAAACTTGACCTGCGTATTCCTATGACACATCCCTATATTGAATTTTAAGTCTAACTGTTTGAGGTGATAAACTAATGGAAACTGAAGCATAACTCAGAAATCGTCGAATTATAAACCAAATTCAAATTTGAACCATGCGTAATCCTTTGTCGTATCCATGTGTCAAATTAAGTTAAATGGTACAACCGTTGGGGAAATAATGAACGGAAACTAAAAACTTTCTTATTATTTTCAAAATTCAAGAGAGGGATAACCTTGGTAAAAATCGACATCGAACCATGACCAATATTCTCGAATTTGACTTGCTTATTCATATGAAATTATATCTATTATTCTAAAAAATTTGGATTGAAAAAGTGTACAACTGTGTGCATAGATAATTAATAGACAGTTAAGATAAATTTTTAAGTTCAAGTAGCATCCTATAATCATTTAATCAGTACATGACATAACATAGACCTTTTACGATGTTAAAAAATGTCAACATTATATAATATCGATCTCAGTATAGTATTATGCAACAGCTGGTGCAGCTCTATTAACAATTTTTATTGACATTGATTTTTTTTTCAAAAACTCAAAAAGAATAATATTACCTTGAGCAAGAAAAAACAGTAAACTGAGTGACAATAATAAAAAAACATTTGGAGGACAGATTAATATAAAAAACAAACATTTCTAATTGTTAAGTCAAAATAATTTCGAACTTGGTCTTAAATTTTGAATGTCTTGTTAATTAATTAATCATCATGATCATGCCATATATGGGAACAGTCTCGCCAGTTTGCTTTTAACAATTTCATTTTCAATTCATTTACCTAATCAATGATTGTTCAGGTCATTGATTTATCCACTATGACTCTTCTCCAAACATGCTAATAATACAGCTTGAAGACAGTTATACAGGACTAAAACCCACATTAAGATAACACAGGAAACAAAGGATTTTTGTTATTTGCAGTCATCTCTTTCGTGATTCTCTTTTCTGAAGGAAAAAAGCCAATATTTTAAAAATGCGTTTATTGAAAGGTCTTAAATAAGAACAAGAAGTTGCATTATATAAAAACAATCGAGGCTACGCGCCGTTACGTATTCCGGAATATAACGTACGAACGGATTTCAAGATGGCATTATCTAAGACCTGATGCTTTTAATAAACATACACATTGTTAAAAAACGTTCATTTTAAAAACGAACGGAGGCGTGATATTTGGCGTTAAGCAGGACTAGGTTCCTTCTTTCCTTTACTCTTTGGTGTTTTTGTTTGTTTGTTGTTTTGTTATTTAACAAACGGCAAGGTTTTGTAAAACGGAATCAGTGGGAAAATATTGTGGACCAACAATCTATCTTTGAGAATTGAGCATTTAGATGAATACTGATGTAATTGTATTTAAAAAAGTTTCGGATACAGTGGATTTAATAAATATGGTAGGGCCTAAGGCAATGACTACGGGTTAAGTCAAAATGAATTTTTCGACGAAGTTGTTCTAAATTTGAATATCTGTTATCTGAAATAATGCATCATGATATGCCATAATGGGTTTGAACTTTGTATCGACGATATAATTCTACTTCATCATGTCCAAAATCCTGAGAATAGTTTAATACTATTGTTTCAAATCAAGTTATCTGTAAAATCAAAATTCGGTCGGAAATTCCAATTAAACAGTTTATTCTTTATCCTAATATTATTAGACATATCTGTTTGTTAACTAGTGATAACTGATATCGAGACAGACGAGGCGCGTGGGAAACTTGTCCATGGTAGGATATGATGATAGAACACTTTATTTAGGTGTTGCTTCTTCTGAACCATTTTTATATTCTATCATAATATCATGTTGCCAGTTTCGGGGCATACATGAAAGGAAATATATATTTATTTAAATTCGTATCGATATTGCTTTCACACAGTCTTTGGCCAAATGTTGACTCATGGAAAGCTAATTGTTGTTCTGCTTTTGTATTAAAATAATATACCAGTTCAAATCGCTAAAGATTTGAAATACCAAAATAATCTATATTGGCCCATTGACTTGCTAAAAGTCCATAAGAAAAATTTTAGCACCAAATTTAAGAAGTTTTGAAGCGGAGCGGTAAACGGTGATTTTTGGGATAAAAATGTCAAGAAGTAACATGTGAATTTTATTTTCCAAATTATTTCTAAGTAATTCTAAATCTAGCTTTACTCAATGATAAACCAGACCCTCCCCCTACTACAAATTGATGTCTATTATTTAAGTTATTCTAAAATTTTTTTCAGGCAAGTACAATATGGTTATATGATGGACTTTTACTCATTGAAATAACGTGAAAAACTTTCGCGTGAGTAAGCAAACCAAAAGAGGCACTGCCGGACATCCAGCATTCCGTAAATAACGCTGTAACGGTTGATAAGTGATATGAGGATATTTGTTTGTTTTTGCAGTAAAGATTTGAATATAACATTTCACGCTAGGGAGTAGTGAACAACCAGATGCAAGATAAGTTTACGAGTGGCGTAGCCACGAAGTGAAAATAGTAATAAGCTGGTGTTTCACCAGTGAGATTCAATAGAGTTTAATGTCAGCTTATATGTAAAACAAATAAGATTTTCTTTTTAATTTTATGCTTTTATTACTGATTTTTATTATCTTGTACTGGTCGGAGTTTTGTGGTCGGCTGTAACGTGCCATTCTCTCTGTCTCCTAGGCCTTTGTGACGTCGATTATAGACTCGCATAACGTCACAAGTCGATAAGTTTGAAATATAGTTCTGTTAATTTCTCTCTAGTGTTATTTTGTTAATAGTTTTTAAGGAAAACATATATGAGATTGGTTTGATGACAGTTTGACCTTTCTTGTCCTAGAATAGCAAATTTACGTGATGACGGCATTTATCGTCTGGCATGTTATCTTCGCCATTTGGTTAATGAATTTCTTTTTCATCTCGCATTCAGATAAGGTCCGGCTACAGTGAAAATTATTATTTTTATAACATTTCCTAGTGGGTTTATCAGAAGTAAGATAGGATCATCTGATATATTGTAAAATAAACAGTTCTGGAAAGCATGAAATAAGTAAGGTAAGGTTCAATTTCACTTAACGTCGCTGCTCAAAAAATTGTTTAATGTAACGACTTATCTGTTTGGAGGCAAATTCAATATTTAAAATTGTATTCAATTTTCCCTATCCCTAGGATACATATCATCAT